>NW_015645861.1:508604-515086 GCF_001515625.1 Sinocyclocheilus rhinocerous | reverse complement strand
TCCATCGTGTCCATCGTGTTTCGAGGGGGTTCCCCTGTAAAAATCGCATTCCGGGGGTAAAATACACGTTGCTTCAACCCCTTATGAACCACCGCAATATAGCGTTTCCTTGTTTCTTGTTTACCGCTGTAAACAAAGCAGATTG
Source organism: Sinocyclocheilus rhinocerous (assembly GCF_001515625.1). Classification (NCBI taxonomy): domain Eukaryota; kingdom Metazoa; phylum Chordata; class Actinopteri; order Cypriniformes; family Cyprinidae; genus Sinocyclocheilus; species Sinocyclocheilus rhinocerous. Next base: position 514,941 of record NW_015645861.1, on the reverse strand, counting down.
CGCTTTATACGGAGGAGAAGAAAATGCCATTGCCATCGAAACTTTTCTCAAGACAGTTCCCTTCAGTGATACATTAATATAACCCCAGAAATGTAATACATTTTTGTACTTATTTTACTGTTATTTTCGGGATCTATTGGGACAGTGATAAAGATCTGCCAGTCGATCGCGATAGACGGGTTGGCGACCACTGTTTTAAGGCTTCCGCACAACAGAAAAACATCTTAATTTTACATAATTTTTGTTAAGATGTACTGTAAGTACTCATTCTTAAATGCGCTCGTTCTTATATGCTGACTTGCTGCTTAAGAAATTCCGCGGGAAAACCGCGGACTTGGCAACACTGCTTATGAACCACCGCAATATAGCGTTTCCTTGTTTCTTGTTTACCGCTGTAAACAAAGCAGATTGCGCTTTATACGGAGGAGAAGAAAATGCCATTGCCATCGAAACTTTTCTCAAGACAGTTCCCTTCAGTGATACATTAATATAACCCCAGAAATGTAATACATTTTTGTACTTATTTTACTGTTATTTTCGGGATCTACTGGGACAGTGATAAAGATCTGCCAGTCGATCGCGATCGACGGGTTGGCGACCACTGTTTTAAGGCTTCCGCACAACAGAAAAACATCTTAATTTTACATAATTTTTGTTAAGATGTACTGTAAGTACTCATTCTTAAATGCGCTCGTTCTTATATGCTGACTTGCTGCTTAAGAAACACTTATTATTATCAATGTTGAAAACAGCTGTGCTGCTCAATATTGTTGTGAAAACAATTTTTCAGATTTGATAGAAAGTTTAAAAGAACAGAATTCATTTCACATAAAAATATGTTGTAACATAATAAAAAATCTTTACTGTCACTTTTAAACAGCTGAACACATCCTTTCTGAACACATGTATTATTTTCTTTAAAAATAAAAAAAATAAGAAAAAACACTTAATACCCCCAAACTTTTTAACGATAGTGAATTACTGAAATAAATGAACTTTTCCACAACATTCTAATTTATTGAGATGCACCTGTATATAGCTTGGCCACATCTTAATGTCACACCAGACATCTGAAATGGCATGAGATCTGCTTTTTGCCAAATATTAGGGAGGAAGTCTCCCTACGAGTTATGACTCATGATGGTAACATCACTAACTGAATGTGACAGGGTTTATTTTAGCTTCACCGCAAAAACCCTCCCCTTTGCCTCCCTCCACGCACTTTGCCCTGATAGCTCACCTGCCTATTAAGATCCTATCATCGCTGTCACAAGGGCTTAAACCTTCCTCGGCTACATTACTGCAATAAGCCAAGGGCTGTTTAGCAAACATCATCAAACCCAAAGATTTCACGCCTGACTGACTCACCTTGCCCCAGCCAATGAAGCAGTCAATGGAGCCACACATAGAACAACAGCTCACATGTGAAGACACCTGCCAACATGCCTGCATCAACCCTGACACGCAGTACAAAGACACACTGAAGCTGTCGCTGATATGGAACAATGACCGTTTTCTGATGTCAAAATCACAGCAAGGAATGGCTGTCTTTTTTCCTCCTCCTCCAAAGTGGAACAGGGTCATTCAGCTCTATTTTTCAAAAGCACCTCACTCCATTATGATTGGGGTTTAAAAGGATACTTTCTCCATTGAATTAATGCACTGTGCGGTTTCAACCATATTCCTGCCCTACCAGCGACCGAACGAGTGTCTGTAATCACATCATTTTGGTAATGAAAATGAACATATACCCCTCTTGAGATAGAAAACACCTCTGTTTAAAAAAAATCCTTGCTCATCTCATATTTTATCATTGTTTCAGGTTCATTTGTTGCTTAAGTGCTCCCCAGCTCTCACACGGAGCCAGTATGAACCCATTATGCCTGACTGTAGCAGTATTTGGTATTATAAGTGGTGTTTGCTAAAGCATTTGAACAAACCTGAAAAAATATTAAACTTTGATGCATTACTCATCCTGCACTGTTTGCAGTACAGACATGAATGATACCTCAACTCGTGTAGCTTAGTGAGACCATTTTAAGCAATCAGACTTGCATTGTTTTGCGGACTATAAAATAGATGAAAACCCATAGACTTACGCTGAATAAGTCATTTGAGCCATATCTAGAGACCAGAATAGAGACCAGCTTTTGACAAGATATAGTAGGCAACCTCCCAGAACACTTTAGGCATCATGGAGGAGAGGTTTTTTTTTTTTTTGCACAAAAATCAGCCAACTGGCATTTGAATTAGGAAGAGGAATTTACTGAATCCTATCTATCCATCCATATATATTTATCCATGCATCCATTCATTCCATCCATCCATTCGTATGTCCATCAGTGCAATTGTCTGTTCATCTATCCAACCATCCAATCCCTCCATCTATTTATTCATCCATACATCACATCCATACATCCACCTATTTGACCATTCATCCATCCAATTGTCCATCCATACATCTGTCCACTGTTCCATCCATCCAATTATTCATCTGTCCATCTATTTGTGTATCTATCCATCTGTCAATCCATCCATTCATTCTGTCCATCCATCCATTCGTTCATTCATCTATCTACTTGGCCATCCATCCATTCATATGTCCATCTGTCCATTTGTCTGTCCATCTATCCAATTATCCAATCCCTCCATCCATCCATCCGTTCATTCCATCAATACATCCACCTATTTGTCCATCCATCCATCCATCCACTGTTCCATCCATCCAGTTGTCCATCTGTCCATCTATCCATCTATTTGTGCATCTATCATCTATCCATCCATCCATTTATCTAGCTATCTATTCATTCATCTATCCATTTGGTCATCCATCCATTTGTCTGTCCATCTATCCAACCATCCAATCCCTCCATATATTCATCCATCCATCCATTTATCCATTCATTCCATCCATAAATCCAACTATTTTTCCATCCATCCATCCATCCAGCCAATCGTCTATCTATACATACATACATCCGTCCACTGTTCCATCTATCCAATCGTTCATCTGTCCATCTATTTGTGCATCTATCCATCTGTCCATCCATCCATTCATTCTATCTACCCATCCATCCATCAAAATTTGACATCTGCTGAAATACATCCATCCATCTATCCATCTGTCCATCCATCCATTCATTCTGTCTACCAATCTATCCATCGAAATTTGACATCTGGTGACATCCATCCATCCATCCATCCATCCATCTATTTCTCCGTTCATCCATTCGTCCATCCATCTATCTATCCATACTTTTATTCTGTCCATCCAATCATCAATCTGTCCATCTATTTGTGCATCTATCTATCTGTCTATTCATCCATTCATTCTGTCTACCCATCCATCCATCAAAATTTGATATCTGCTGAAATCCATCCATCAAGTCATCCGTCCATCCATCCATCTATCCATCTGTCCATCCATCCATTCATTCTGTCTACCCATCCATCCATCCATCCATCCATCGAAATTTGACATCTGCTGAAATTCATCCATCAAGTCATCCGTCCATCCATCCATCTATCCATCTGTCCATCCATCCATTCATTCTGTCTACCCATCCATCCATCGAAATTTGACATCTGCTGAAATCCATCCGTCTAGAGATCCGTCCATCCATCCATTTCTCCGTTCATCCATTCGTCCATCCATCTATCCATCCATACTTTTATTCCATCCATCCATTTGTCCATCCATCCATCCATGAAATTTGACATTCGTCTTTGAAATTTAAATTGCAATTGTGTGTCCTATTTGCTACCTCAATTCAAATTAAACTGAATATCAGGAGTTTAGAAGGCATTCTAAATACAATTCGGAATACTCACTACAATGGTTTTTTTTTTTCTTCAATATGGTCTCTTTTTATAGTAACCTGTGGATAAACTATGCCTCTCTGTGACTGAGCTGCTTTTTTCCAACATAAGTACTACATAGTAAAAACACTTAACCTCTCAATGCTGTTCACCAGACAGATACTGCCCATCTCAACTCTATTATATAGGGAATAGGGGACATTGATAAACGCTGTTATCTCCCTCTTAAGGCTGTATGAAATGGAGATGAAGGTGTGTGTCATGCAGAGATGAGGGGTCATTATCGGCCCCCTAAAGGCAGTGCACTAAATCAATTTCATACCAGTGAAATGGCTCAGTCCCTCTTGCCGTAACACCATTAAACATGACAAAAGCTGACATGATCTGGACGTGCTTTGATAATGATTGGGGTGAGCACATGTAGATTATACAAAAACAGTTTGTGTGCAGTTAATTGTGAACTGGTGAGATGAAAATGTTCTAGAACATTCAGTCCAGGGTCAGAATTCTCATTACAGATATGTTTGGTTTATTTTGGGCTTGTGTTTGTAGATCATTCTAGGTGAGGAGCAGAAATCTTCAGCTAAAACTAAAAGACAAGTGCATATGCACTAGAATGAGATACGAATGTCTGGTTATTATGCATGTTTTTTGAAAAAGTTTGACTATGTAATGTTTTATTATTATACAATAGCTCATTCTGACTTTGAGACAACTATCCATTTTAATCACAGTCACCTTAAATCAGTGGCTCCATTCTGGTATGTAACGCCCCCTTTTCATGGTTAAACAAAATAACTGTATTTGAAACAGAGAGGTTATTGACTTTTAGGTACAGTACAGTACAAATTGTTCAGCAAATTTGAATGGATTATAAATCAGTAAAGACGCTAAAACATATTGTTTACTGTTATTACAGTAAAAATAGTAATATTGTGAAATATTATTAAAATTTAAAATAGCTTTTCTTTTATATATTTTTAAAAAATAATTTATTTATTCCTGTATATAAAGCTGAATGTTTAGCAGCAATTACACCAGTTACATGTGACATGATCATTTAGATATTACTCAAATATGCTGATTTGCTGCTCAAAAAAACATTAAATATTATTATCAATAAGAAAACTGCTAAATATTTTTGTTGAAACAGTAATATATTTTTTTCAGGATTCTGTTGAAAGTTGAAAAGAGCAGCATTTATTTGAAATAGAAATCATTTGTAACATTCTAAACCAATTTAATGTGACCTTGTGGGATAAATGTATCAATTAAAAAAATTATATAAATAAAAAAAGTAGCACAGTTGTCCTAGCTTATGCAAAATGTAAGTATTTTGTAGCACCTGTTTCCATATATGTATATGTATGTATGTATGTGCATTTATCCTGATTCTGATTATCCACGCTCTGTATCCTAGTGTTCCAAAGACTGCCTGTCTGACCTGTGCAATACGCTTTTGGAAACACGGGGGCATTTTGTGCATTAACTTTAGCGGAACTGTCATCTATAATAGGCAATTTCTGTGATCGTCATGGTGTGTTGTCACGGTTGTCACAGGAGAGGAGGACGCAATAGTGAAGAGTGCTGTAGGGATGGAGAAATAATTTCTTTTCCACACTGAATCAAGACTGTGTTTCCCCCTCACCAGTGTTCTGCATCTATTGATAGGTCACTTAATTTAATAGAGGCTCCACAATGCTCATAACATCAATGATGTGAGCTGTTGTGGTGCAGAATCAGAGTCTGCGTCATTGTACACATCTCAAGCCTTTGTGTTTTCGTGAAGGAAATACCAGTGCTTGCTTGGCAGCAAAAATTATATGCAGTATATAGATAAACAGATAGATAAATAAACAAATAGGTGATGGAAACAAGACCAAGTGCAGTTCAGAATGCAGATATTACAATGTCATCACTGTTGGTTACACTTTCAAACTTTGTGCTTTACTTTCTTAAAAAGTATATGGTTTATACTAATTAAATATAGACAGCACACCTGAGGCTAAAATTATAAGTTATATTTATAATTATACATTTGAATAGAGTCTGTATGTTAACATGGTTCAGGCTGACTTAACAAAAGTTTCAAACAAAGGAAAATAAATACAGTGTTTCATTGCAAGCAGTGTAATTATATAATGCAATGCCACTTTGATGTCGATTTTTACATAAGAACTGTTTGTCTGGACTTTTTTGCACTGAAATGACATTCAGCAAAACAAATGTAAAATTAACCTGTTTTTTGTTGTTGTATGGAAGCCCTAAGGGGTCATGCATTGTTATTGTTCTTTTGTCTTTTTCAAACACAAAACGTTTAATTTATCTGTCAAACATCATTCTACAAGCATGCAGACTCAAGCTGGCTGGAAATAAAATTGTCCACATGTTCAGAATCACTGTAGGGTCTGCAGTGATAAAGTTGTAGATAAAGTGTCATTCATATTAGAATTATTTCTGAAGGATCATGAGACTCTGAAGACTGGAGTAATGATGCTGAAAATTCAGCTTTGCACTA
>NW_015645861.1:504867-507414 GCF_001515625.1 Sinocyclocheilus rhinocerous | reverse complement strand
GAATGATTTCTGAAGGATCATGAGACTCTGAAGACTGGAGTAATGATGCTGAAAATTCAGCTTTGCACTACAGGAATAAATGTTAAAATATATTCAAATAGAAAACAGTTATTTAGAATTATAATAATAGTCCACAATATTACAGTTTTTAATGCATTTTTGATCAAATAAATACAGCCTTTGTGAGCATAAGAGACTTTTTTCAAAAACATTTAAAAAATCATACCAACCTGGAATTTTTTAATGGAAGTGTACATGTACTGCACTTCAAAATAGTTTTTGTACCTTCAAATAACTTCAAGTTTGGGGAAACAACTTTCGTTATGTACTGTTGAGATCTACAGAAAATGAAGGCTTAATAATGACAAAATAAGGGGGGAAAAATCGAATAATGCATGGCCTCTAATGGGTTCCGTAATGTCCTGCATTAATTAATGAGTGTAAAATTAGTCATCACCCAAAAGGCCGAAGTTTAGATGAGCGTTCGCTTCTAAAAGGCTTCTGTTCTCATGTCACAGCTTTTGTAACTTAATCTGTCTTAGTGCTGCTTTTCTGCTCCAGTGGGAACAAATGCAGCCAATTTTTACTCATTGAGCGTGATAATTAGTAACAATTGTAAAAGTAATTTCCCAGATTAAGCAACCTCAGCAGAGCAAAGCATGTCTATTAGCTTAAAGCCGGGTGCACACTGTATGATTCTTGCCATGATTTTGTCGTCTGAGACTAAATTTGAGGGTCGCATAGTGTGACATGCTCACCAACGGCTGATTAATTGCCTTTGTGCTGAATCTTGTACAATCTGAGAAGCGTTAATCGTAAAGGATGGTAAACAAATTACGCAGTGCGCACTTGGTTTAAAATGAAAATGAGGCACATGGTGACTCTTGAAGTTCATTGAATTGTCAGTTAAAGGAGTAGTTCACCCAAAAATGAACATTTGCTGAAAATGTACTCACCCTCAAGCCATCTAAAATGTAGATTATTTTGTTTCTTCATCAGAACAGATTTGGAGAAATTTGTACAGTGAATGGGTGCCGTCAGAATGAGAGTCCAAACAGCTGATAAAAACATCACAATAATCCACAAATATGAGTCCTCTATCCATAATTTTGGGTGAACTACTCATTTAAGGCCGTCTGACCAACAGGCCACTGAAACGTGAATAAATTGGAACTCTATCAGTAAGACATAAATGTTAAATGTATTGCTTCCATAGTTAATGATTTTGTGGTGGCTAAAGGCAAGAAGGTTGCTGTTTTGAGCCCTAGATGATCAAATCTATGAAGTATGACCATTGTGCCATTGAGTAAGGCACTTAACCCCAGCTGCTCCAAGGGAATTGTTGCTTTAGTAAATGTAATGCGAGTTGCTTTGGATAAAAGTATCCACTAAATGAAAATAAATCTCTAAATCTGTCATTTTTCGGTCACCAGGGTTACATTTCAGTCCCGTCTGACAAGATAATTTGCACAATTTATGGCGTATTGTGATAATATTGCATTGTGGGATCCTTGGGAACTCCCAAATCAAATGTTTTCCTCATTTTCTTTTCAACATATTTAGGATCTCTGTTGAAGGCATGCAAAGAGTCACGTATCTCAGACATTAGTCAAAGACACAGTCATCCATCCAGTCGATCTGCTAGAGGAACACTTGTAGCCTTTCACTGTACATCTCAAAAACACCGTCTGCCATGTTCCGATACCAGCGTCATCCCTCAGAGAACACGTCATGTTCACTGTAGATGAGTGGGCGAATGCAAATCAGTCTTATTTCCAGCGCTCTAGTGTTTGTTAAACAGCACAGAAATCACTGCGCTCTCATAATCACACACCCCGAAAATAGTCTATAATCGTTTTAATCCCAGATGTGGGAGGAAGTTGCTTTTTTAAAGATCACAATTTGCTTTTGAAAAATGTCAGGACACACGGTGTGTTTGAGAACTTGAAGCACTCATCTTCCTCTTATGTTGATCAAACAAAAGGAATATTCATACTTACTTTTTTTATTCTTTTGCCCTTGACCTTTAGCAGTGCGAATGCTAAAAGTTAAAAGGAACAATTAAATACTACCTTACGTAACATACTATATATATCTACAGTATATCTAGAGAGAGAGAGAGAGAAAGAGAGAGAGATTTTTTGATTTAAACAAAAAACTTTATTATACATTTAAAATCTTTCACATATTATTTCATTTTATAATATCAGCAAATATTAAAGGAGTCATATGATGCGATTTCAAATTTTCCTTTCTCTTTGGAGTGTTACAAGCTCTTGGTGCATAAAGAAGATCTGTAAAGTTGCAAAGACTAAAGTGTCCAATCCAAAGAGATATTCTTTATACAAGTTAAGAGTAAACCACGCCTACCTAAAACGGCTCGTTCTACTGGGGTCGTCACATGTGGTTGCCGCAAGCCCGCCGGACGCTCCTTCGTTGAATCCGCCTCCGCTCCGCTCCGGCCTCCGCTCACTCTAGCCCGCCGTGTGTGACGCTGTGCATTTCGTTGTGAAAGTGAAACTACTTTGTTTGGCCTTCCAAAAGAGG
>NW_015645861.1:497687-504781 GCF_001515625.1 Sinocyclocheilus rhinocerous | reverse complement strand
GCAATGCAACGCAATGCGTAAAAAGACAGTATAAGTCATTATAATCAGTAATTATGTCCCCACTGGATGCAACAAATGCCTCGTTTATAATGGGTTTTAATGTTTTTATCTCGTCGCTTCGGTCGGGACATGGCATCACAGTATGGTAGGGGCGTAACATTTCCGTCACACGCTTGAGGTATTCGGCCAATCACAACGCACTGGATAGCTGTCCAATCAGAGCACACCTCGCTTTTCAGACCAATGAGCTTTGTAAAAATCGACGCGTTTCAGAAAGGTGGGGCATAGAGGAGAAACAATAATGTACAGTATGTGGAAAATAAAGTTTTTTTAACCTTAAACCGCATAAACACATTTCATTACACCAATGTTCAATGTTCTTTTTAGCAACATCATATGACCCCTTTAAAGCATTATTTTCAACTTTACAGAGTACTTCTCCATTTGTCCAAATCATTTCAAAGTCCAGTAAATTTTCATACAATAATAAAAAGAAAAATCATGTTTAATTCTTGTTTTTACAAGTCCTTTAAAACCTGTAACTATATTACAATCATTTCCAAAATAAATTTTCGGTTTTCTACTTAAATAAATAGACATCTTTGCTTAACCTATAATAAAATTCAGCAAACGCCCCATTCTTTTCTTTACTTTAGACTCCTTAAAACCATAAATAAATACAGGTATACTGAACATTTCATTAAAGTCATCAAACATCATTGTCAGCACTTCAAACAGAGACTGTAACCTTTGACAATGAATGAAACAATGAAAAATAGTTTCTCTCTGCCCACAAAAAGTACAACTGTCTATTACTTGGGGATTCAAAATAGAAATGAAGGCATTAACTGCAACAATGCCATACAAGAACCTCCACTGCAAATCTCCAATATATTTTGTCAATGGTGGCTTGTATAACGTACCCCACATTGGTTTAAAATTAGAAGCAACACATAAATAACTTCGCCATGGAGTATCAGAACGATATACCGACTGTTTTTGTTCAACACCTTTACTCACACTTTATAAAAATATTTTCCACAAGTAAACTTAATATTTCTGTCCTTCAAATTGTTTGATACTGTTAAAGGACAGTTAATTTCCGTATCTGGTAAATCCAGAGAAATCATCATTGCTGGGAAATTGTCCTCTGCGTTTGGTCTTTGTTGTAATGTTGAATAATCATACAGAAGCATCCATTCTTCTTCTTCAGATAAGGAACTTCGAAATTTTTCCAACATCTGTCCAGCTATTCGTTCAGAACGAAGTCCAAGTTTATGAGTCAATGCAACAATATTACTTAAATCCCTTCCAGCCACTTCCACCAAGTCCTTTATTACTATAATCTGTGCATTTTTCATTTTTTGTTCAAGCCATGATGGTGTCTCGCAAGATAAATTCAAATGAGACCCATTAATCAATGGTTCTAACAACAACCAATGTAAAGATTTTCCATCAGTAGACCTTGTTATTTTCATCAAACACAATGATTTTCTAACTCCTTCATAAAAAAAAAAAAGAAATTACTTTCCAATCAATTCTCTTACAATCTGTCCAAAACACTTCATTACTTAATCCCAGCTTCCCAACCACACTTAAAATTTTAAAAGCAACATTATTCCAAGCAGTGTTCGAACTATACCATGGACTTTGGGGGAGCCCACTTGTTTTTTTTTAATAACGGGGGGTGGGTCTTATTAAGGGGAGCCGAGCTCCCCCTAGCTCCCCCGTAGTTCGCACCCTGATTCCAAGACAAATTCTGATACAATAATGTTTTAACAAATTGCGGTCTAAAAGCTGCTTTCCGGCTTTCAAGATGTTTTAGACCTTGTCCTCCCTCCTCTAAAGGAAGATACAACACACTTTTAGGAAGCCAATGTAATTTATCCCCCCCAAAAAATTAACAATAGATGTTTGAATCTTTTCTAACAGGCCTACTGGGGGTTCTAATACTGCTAAACGGTGCCATAACAGGGATGTCACTAAATTATTAATTACTGATTAATTAATTCTCCCCCTAAATGACATTTTTGTTAAAAGCCATTTCCACCTTGCCAATCTGCCTTGTACTTTTTCTAAAACATTTTCCCAATTTTTCCCCATTGTCACTTCGTCTCCTAAAAACACCCCCAAATATTTATTTTATTTTATATGTAAAACTTTGTCCTATAATTGTATAGTTGCTTTTTCTGATTTTTATGTTGGTCTTTTCTGAATACCTTAAAATTTAAAGGATTTGCTGCAACCCAATTTTGTATGATATGTTAATTATTTATATTTTTTATCCATGCAGCAAATGCTTTAAAAAACAGCTTTAAAATTACTTTATTGCATTCCAGACGCTTTTAAAGTACTTTTCACTATACATTTTACGGGTAGCAAAATTTTTTCTATTGCTCTTTGTTTTAAAAAAGGTTATAAAAAATGTCAATAATTATCGATACCGAACGATATGACACATTATATCGTTGATACATTTTTTAGCTATATCGCCCAGCCCTACGTATTCCTCTTTCAACCTTAAATGGAAAACTCAAGCCACCATTGATCTTCAATATGCTTTCAATGTCCTCATAGAGGACCTTTATCATATCTATAAAACCAGGAGGAAAACCAAAAGCTTTAAAAGTATCCCACAAATAACAGTGTTCCACGCGGTCAAAGGCTTTTTCCTGGTCTAATGAATCAGACAAAATTTTAAGCCAAAAATCCTTGAAACCTCTAAAACATCTCTGATCAGTGAAATATTATCAACAATTGATCTTTTAGGTATACAATATGACTGATCTATATGTATTATCATTCCCATGACTTTTTTTAATCGATTAGCAAAAGTTTTGGATATAATCGGCACATAATAATGCTACTGGTCGCCAATTTTTGATTTCTTTCAAATAACCTTTTTTGGGAGCAGGGTTAAAACTACCCTTTTACAACTCTGTGGCAGCTGTCCTCCATTCAAACTTTTATTTAGAACTTCAAGCAAATCATCTCCCAAAAACTCCCAATAGGCCTTATTAAAATCAACAGGAAGACCATCAATTCTTCAAAAGCCACAAACGCCACCTCAGCGTGCTACATGCCCAGGCACGTGAGGCAGCGATCGTGACCATCACCCGGTGCCAGGTAACGACCGCACCCAGAAACGCACGGGTGAAACGGCATCCTTATAAGGACGATCCGTCGTCTTTATAAAGACGCACCCGTGTAGCTCTTTTAGAGAAATTTGCTCTTTTTAGGAAATGCTCTTTTAGTGCTGAGGCGCACAGGGGAGATGGCCGCTTGCAACACGACAGGGGTAGTGCAGCCTGAAGTGCGCAACCCACTCAACACTGGAACGACCACCGCTGAAGCGCCGTTCCGCCAACACAGAAAGCTTCCGAGAGCGTGCTGAACTCGTAGTTCTCGAAATAAACATAGAGCAGGACGATGTTGTCGCTTGGCTCCGAAGCGAAAAGCTGGTAGGCATTGCACCTGCTGCCTTATTATACTCACGCTGTGATCAGTGGCAGCTGGATGCAATAATTGCATGCCAATGTGCATTGGCTCGTTTAGTTTACACTCGAAGTAGATTGGTCTATCGAAGCGATATCCCAATTCGTCGGTCACGACGTGACTCGTAGTGACCGACTGAAAGGGAACTGCTCTTTTGCATATATCAGATATTTTCGTAAGTTCCTTCCCATCAATAGATCTTAAACAATGAATTAACTGACACTGGCCATTTTTCTTTTCCAGGCCAAAAAAAAAAAATATCTGCACGGGGCATTCATTTCAGATATATTCTGAAATCTTGATCTCACCAAAGCCCCTTGTGCTTGACTCCTAATAGTTCAGCCAAAACATTTTTTTTTTTCAACGATTTAAAATGATCTTGATCTCTTGTGGAGTCACATATATTCTGAAGCTCCATATGATCAACTTCTAAATTTTTTATATACCCAACAATGTCCTTGGTTATATTGAAAGCATATTGATTACAAAACAGTTCCATTTGAATTTTTCCAGCATCCCACCATTGTTTCAATGAACTGAAATTTTCTTTTTGCAATTTCCATTTTGCCCCAAAAAATCGAAAACAATTCTTAAAATTAAACAAGTGCACAATTAAAATGCCAATACGCACTCTTATTTCTTATAAAATTAATATAAACAAAAGTAATCACCATAGAATGGTCTGAAAATGGTCCCACTGGACATATATGACAACTTTTAAAACACTGATATTGGAATTTATAACAATAAAATCTATCCAACCTTGCTAAAGCAATGTGATTTTCTCTTACATGTGTCCATGCATACTGTCTTATATTGTTATGCACATTTCTCCAAATATCACAAAGTTCATTTAATCAGTTCATCAATCACAATAACATTCTTCGCCTTGAAGGACCATGATGCTCCAGATGATTCCTATCAATATCACTGGCAGTAAAATTAAAAAGTCTAAAATAATGATCTTCACATTGCTGAATTGTATTAGCAAGTGTATCTAAAAAAAATAATTCTTTCAGATGCATTTACTGGAGCATACACATTAATCAATTCCAGTGTTATCTTTTCATATTTCGCTGTAACTTTTAATAATCTTCCTTCTATTATTTGTTCTAGCTTACAGGACTCTGGTAAAAAAAAAAAATAATGAATGAACACTTTTATGACTAAGACAGATATGACCATCCCATTCTTTTTGCCACTCTACTGCATTATCTAGTGTTCTATGAGTTTCTTGAACAAATGCTATATCTATATTTTTCATTTTCAAAACATCATATAATTGTGCTCATTTAGTAGCATCTCTCGCTCATTAAAGTTAATGGATGAGATTTTAAAATTACTCATTAGGAGAGAGTAAGTCAAAAAGCACAAAACAAGCACATTTTTATTATTATTCCAACATTTGATCATTTTCATTTTGACTTAATCTAGAGCTCAATCTTTTAAAATAATTTTTTTTTAGCTGATACACATCTGGATTGGATAGACAGTTTTCCCCTCTGTCTCATCAAAAATCTGGCTGATTCAATAAACAACGTCTGATCAGGGAAGTAATCAGTGACTTCAACATTCCGCTTACCCTTGGCAGACTGTAGAAAGCTTCTCACTTTTTCCAAACTATAGCCTAGTGCTGGGCGGTATGACCAAAAATTTATATCACGGTATTTTTAAAAAATTATACCAGTTTCACGGTACATGACGGTATTTTTTTTTCATGCATGACCGGGTGTTAATCATATTTTCTACTGATTGAGAGAGGAAATACTGCAGTATATTGACTTAGAATGCCCTATTTTACTGTCATGATGAGTGAATATTGTAAAAAAATACCACACTAAATAGTGACTAAACACGACCCCTTTTAATACATGTTAACCAGGAGTCACTCTCATTTATAATCGCGGCATCGTCTGATAAAATCAACATGCATCTACACTAAAGAGCGGCTATGCGGTTGTTTTGGCTATATTACTTTTTTGTCTCATGCAGCGCACTGCCTGCGTCTGAGTAACAAACTTAAAAAAAACAACAAACAAAAAAGTGCATGTGATATTAACAGACGAACTACGCTCATATTTATAATTCCAAACAATCAGTAAGCGACAGGTGCTAGGAAACGCTGTTTTGTACTCATTTATTGACGAGTCGGCTTCTCTGTCGCTCACTGCACAGAACAGACGCCGAGAGAGGTGACACTTCTCCGGGAAAGTCAGACCTCGCGTTTGCGGGACAGCACTGGCGAAATCTTCCAACTGAACCATAGCTAAGGTTTATCCAAAAAAAGTGGCTAGGTTTGTCAGTATGAATATTCTATGGAAAAAAGCCGCTAAAAGGGTGTGAAAGTTGCTAAATCTAGTGCTAAAGTCGCGCTCGTGTTTGTGAGACGCGGGAGCTGATGGCAGGGGGCGGTGGATATTTGATATTTGTCAATGTGGATATTGTGGATGAGTTCTTCTGTGTCATCACGTTCTATTAGTTCTACAGCTTCAGTTTCGGAACTGTCACGCTTAGTAACACATACAGCTGTTCCCTCACCACAGTGCAACAGTGAAAAGGGACCCCTTTCAAACAGTGTTGCGTTCCGAACGTTGTTTACCATACACTGGTATTGCGGTATTTTAAAAATTCATATCATAACAAAAATAAACACCGGTATTCGGTGTGAACCGGTATACCACCCAGCACTACTATAGCCACTAAAATCTTTCTTCATATTCACATTAGTGAATGAATCAGAAGATTTTCTCTCACTGTCCGAACCTGATATGTCATCAGCACTGTAAGATTCTCCACAAGCCCCAATTTCCTTAGTTGCATCAACATTCTGCATTTTTTTCTTTGATTTAGGCACTACCTCACATTGATTTGTTTTTATCTTAATTGTTGGAACTTTAAAGATCATTTCATCATCTCTGAACTGTTCTCATTCTAGCTCAATTAAATCCATTTCTTCACTTTCCTGTGTTTCCTTCATATTATCCTCTACACTTTCATTCACCTCCTTGTCCATATTTGTTTCTTTCTATGGCTCTTTTCTGTTGTTACCACTCACAATCACTTGTTCGGTGTTATTTTCTTCCTCAGCCCTTTCCACAGTACCATTATTTTGAGTTTCTTTTTCTGTACATGAACGCATTAAATGTCCTTCTTTGCCACATCCAAAACACTTCAAATTTTCAGTTGATGCAAAAATCACATAATCAAACCCGTCGATCCTGAACTTCAGAGCAATATTCTAATCCTCTACACCACTCTTCAGTACCATGTATACTTGTCTCCTGAACGAAACAACATGTTTCAGCAATGGCGATTTACAGCCTAGAGCAGGGGTGGGCAAACTTGGCCCTTCCAGGCCACTTTCCTTCAGAGGTTAGCTCCAACCCTAATCAAACACACCTGAACCAGCTAATCATTGTCTTCAAGACTACTAGAAGGCTACAGGCAGGTGAGTCATATCAGGGTTGGATCAAATCTCTGCAGGAAAGTGGCCTGGAAGGGCCAAGTTTGCCCATCACTGATCTAGAGTGACGTAAAAGCCGCATGAAATCCGACATGACCGTTCACACTGCGGTCGCATTGCAAAACATCTGACATAG
>NW_015645861.1:486643-496304 GCF_001515625.1 Sinocyclocheilus rhinocerous | reverse complement strand
TCCAGGCCACTTTCCTTCAGAGGTTAGCTCCAACCCTAATCAAACACACCTGAACCAGCTAATCATTGTCTTCAAGACTACTAGAAGGCTACAGGCAGGTGAGTCATATCAGGGTTGGATCAAATCTCTGCAGGAAAGTGGCCTGGAAGGGCCAAGTTTGCCCATCACTGGCCTAGAGGGATTTTTTTTATGGCTGAGACAATCTGACCATGTCTTGAAAGTTCCCTTTCTATAATTTCATCCTTAATGAAAGGAGGCACATTGGACAACAAAGCTTTCTTCGCTGGATTAACGAGAGGAAACATTTTCACAAAGCTATCATTCAATGTTATTCCTTTTTCAACAACCTCATTCACTTTGTCAATCTTGTCTAAAAACAAGACGACAGCGCTGTTCATCCTTGATGCAGACCGTATGCTGTTATATCCAACAACTTTTCCAATCGCTATACTAACTTCCTCCACTGAGCTCTCAACACCAACTGGCACTTTACCTCCATGTCGGTGAGTTAACTGTTCAAAACCCGCGCCTCCCGAACTAGCCATGGCCGGCAGTTAAAAATAAAATAAAAGTTAAAAACTGCAGTTATTATAATTATTAAGACTGTCAATTTAACACATTATGTCATGTGCCGCAAAAATTCAAGGTATGAGGGCAAAAATACCCCTTTATGGGTTTTGGTCTTATATTTCTATCATATGATATACTTTAGCAATATCACATGAACAAGAGTGCCATTTTTCTGAATATCTGCATGATTGAACATACCGTGATACCGATTTTATACAACAGTCCACTAAACCAAAAATTTATATTCTGTTACATTTAGACACAATATTGTCTGTTTTTCCTCAATTTCACCAATAAAAACACAGCATAACTGTTGTGTCTTTTTCCGAGCAACACACAGCGCTGTTTCATTATAGAATTAATCCAATTTGTTTTAAATAAATCGATTGACCTGTTCATAAAGACAGTCATTTGCTGCATTTGAATTAGCTGTTTGAACAAATCGGTTGAATGAACGACTGAATGATTTGCTCGTTAAGACAGTGACTTTAGTTTCATATTTAGAGAATCATTTAATTTTTTTAACATTTCATAATTCAAAATTCTGTTAAAAAATATTAATGCCCATTTAAAACGAATGAATTTCATAACATTATTATGCAGTTCTAATGGCAGTGTAAATGTATTTATGTAAATGCTTGAATGCATTTACATGTAAATTCTAATTGCAGTGTAAATGCTTCTGAAAAAACGGCCCAAAAATGATGGCCCACTGTAGCCTAATAAATTCTATGCTGAATCAAAATATTTATTTCTAAAGTTACTTTTTTTGTAATGTCTATTCAGTACTTTTCTCATTTAATACAATGACTTTAAATTAAAACATTCTCAGCCCAAACTGATGTAGAATTAATTTGCAATTAATTTCACATCAAGTAATCAGATTACACATTTTAATCGCTTGACATACCTAATAATTATATATCAACATGTATATCTAATCAAAAATTCACTCCATATTTGAGTGTGCTCTGCTTATCATGTGTCACATTGTTAGCTTAACAACATACACTCAAACTCAACCATGAGTGTCTTAATTCAGAAATGCTGTTTATTTGCCATGACTGTGAAGAGGGTTGATACCTATGTAGAGCACTTCAAACCAGTCAATTATGATGTTCCATGACGTTAGTATGCTGTCTTAGTAGGTAACAGCCTAATTAGACAACAGAGAGCACAACCGCTCACTGGGGTTTGGAAAAGAGCTATTGTAAAGCTGCCTTACTGCTGCAATAAGAGAGATGCGTCAAGAGCTGAATGGAAGTGATATATTCAGGTGTTTATATACAGTGCAGCTGTGTTTTCTAATTGGCAGGATATAATGGACAGCGTGGTCCTCTCAAACATCAGTTTGAAATTGATTTCAAAGATAATGGTAATCATATATACGTCAATCATATATTATGTATTACTTGTCCCATTTGGTCTTCACTTTGAGTGACAATCTAATTACCCCCTCTGGGACACGGGCTTTCTAGAAATCACTTGGAGAAAAACCATGAATCATGTTGCATCCTCAAGAACTTGATGAATCAGACCAGTGCTGGTTAGTGTCTGCAGAATGGCAACATCTTTAAGTGGCACAAAATGCTACCCACTTATGTCAATCACAGGCATTAGCAGAGCATCTTTCTGAGGACTAATACAGCAATCACAGATGGACAAGCATGAGATATGGATATTTCTTTTGATTCACACATAACAAAATGACTTCAAGGGCAGCATCGGAAAATCAAGAAAGGGTTGGAACTTCAAAAATGTTGCTATCGTTCAGCAGCACACTGATTGCTGGAGGATATTCTGCCTCGTGTAAGAAATAGTCAAGTCAAGTCAAGTCACCTTTATTTATATAGCGCTTAGCAGAGGACCTAGATCCTTGTGGCACTCCATATTTTGCTGGTGATAATTGAGATGACTCCCCATTTAAATGAACAAAGTGGTAGCGATCGGACAGGTAGGATCTAAACCATCTTAAAGCCTGCCCTTGAATACCTGTATAGTTTTGTAATCGATCTATGAGTATGTCATGATCTATAGTGTCGAACGCAGCACTAAGATCAAGTAAAACTAGCAATGAGATACAGCCTTGGATAAAACTGTAAGGGTTATGGACAGAATTTATTGAAATCCTAACAAGAGCTGTTTGCTTTCTCTCAAACAGTGATAAGCCTCAGGCAGCATTCAGTGCTGCAAAGCCCCCTCATCGAGTATTTATGTGACATCTGAAAGAGCAGGAATTAAGAAAACACAGTGTGAATGTTTGATAACTGTAGAAGTGATTTAAATGCATGGGATGCTCTCTCTTTGACTAAAGCGTAACATTGAAGTTTGTCATTAGTGCTGTTTAGAATAGAAGTGCCACTTTGCATTATTGTGTTACCCTTAAAGAGGTCATGTTGTGAAGAATATATATACTTTTTCTTGATGCTTTGAAACGAAACAGTTTGATGCATCAATTAATTTCTAAACCTGGCTATGCAAGAAACCGTGACTAACATTTTCATGGGCATTTATCCTCAAAATCAAAAGAATGGAGAAAAAAATTATTAAATATATAAAGTTGTGCTAAAAGTCGGTGCCAATAGCCTCGTGGGCAGCATGCTGACATGTTGCTTGGGGCGTCACAAGCTCGAGTCCTGGCTCGTAGACCTTCGCTTTCCGTCTAAACACTGTCCAGTCCTAATAAAAAGACAAAAATGCCAAAAATAAATATTAAAAAAAAAATTATGCTAAAAGAATGAATGAATGAATGAATGAATGAATTAATTAATTAACACAAATATAGCAAAATTGTAACATTGCAAAGAATATTACAAACAAATAATAAATATAATAAATCAATTTTAATATATCAATATATTAAAGTGTAATATTGCAATAAATAAATACATAAAATAAAAAATAAATAAATAAAATGGACCCACCTCATTATTCTAATGTGTTTGAATGTTTTACATTTGAGTTTTTTGTATGTGACATTATTCTCAGTGGTGATTCTCAATTGATTCTCATTATGGTAATAAAAAAAATTGTAATCAGCACAAATTACATTTACTGTAAAAGGTTCTCGGGGGGGGGGGTACAATTATATTTTATATAATAAATGCTTTAATATATTTATTTATCCCAGTCAAAACGGCAACTCTGGTAATCCACTATAAATACTGTAGCTACATGAATCTAAATTAAATATTTCTCATATTTGCCTTTGATGAGCAAAAACAGTATTGACAGGGGAATCCCTGTGTTCTAGACACTGTAACAGGTTCACAGACACGACATGAAAACAAAATATGCCTTTATTCTGAACAAGTCTTAAATTATTAAATTAAGTGTTTTGCACATTCTCTCGTTTTGTCCTCGATTTGAGCTTGTTTGTTCCTGTGAACTTGTCGCTTTGTTCTTGGGATGGGATTAACACAGCTGCATTATGATTTAAAAGCAGCAAAATATATTCCAAGGGCCCCTACGTGTGTGTGTGTGTGTGTTTTGTTTAGCTTTAATGAACCGCTTGGTCTACCCATGGAATTCTATCTAGAATTAACTGGAGAGCTAAAAAGAAATGCTGATTTGATACGTTATGTAACCATCTGCGGCACGATTTGAGGAGAATCAGACAATAATTACATTCTTGCCTCCAGCACTGTGTCTGATTGAGCCCATTATGCTAACCCAGATTTTGCGTGACAGCGGCTCACCTCTGTGATTATCTGTACTGCACATTTAAGTTTAGCTGGTGTGTATTTCGGCTTTCTGTTTGCCACGGTATTTGCAGATGTATTTCCTAGACTCCTCGAGTTGTGACTGAACCCACGCTGGTGCTTTGGTCTGGGGAGCTTCAGGAGATTGTAATTGTCTGTGGTTATTGATGTGATTTCCTTCCCTTCAGGCTTCATAGAACCAAACTTGGCACCCTGCATTCATTTGTCTATAAATTCATTTGGATTCACATGAAGACATACAAACTATCTACAAAAATGTGCACATCTCCTAACATTTATCACAGTGGGAGCTCTACAATCAAGGATCAAGATTTTTTTTCTTCTGAAGAATATTCTCTAGAATATTACCAAATTATTAGATTAGATTAGATTATTACCAAAATTAATATATGAGGAATGAAATCTCTGGGTCTTTTTGTTTTTTTTGTAATAATAATGAGTTACATTTCATCACTAATGCAAGTAAAATTTGGTTAAATAATTACATTTTCATTAATATAATTCAATATATTTAAAAATAACGTACAGAAGCAAAATACTACTGATATTTTGTATATTCATTTTGTATATTGTTTACATTTATAATTTTTTTTAACACAATACATTTTACCAACCATTGGCAGGGATGTCAAAATGTTCATTTAGGATGTAAATGTATTTGCTGTAAACCCTTGTTAATCAGTTATTGGCTGTCCTGACTTCATTATTGAACAGTGGTTGTGTTCTTGACTAATTGAATAACTTGTATGGGATTGCTTAAAATAAAAAAGGCTTTGTTTTTATTGCCAGGTTCTTTCGACAGTCAGTTTCTCATAGAAGTTTACATTGACTACCATAATAGATAACAATAAACCGCACACTCAAGTTAATGCAACCCATAAAACTGAGATTGATTATCGATCAGTCTTAACCATTAACAAAAGGTATGGTTATGTTTAGAATGCAGTTCGTATACTGCACAGTATACACTGTATAATGCTTTCTAGTTGGTAAAAATAGTGTGTGAAACAATGCATGTTGCACTTGTTTGTTTCAAACGGTAGTATGCTACCTTGCTGTTACATGCATGTTTAATTTATCAAATGACATTAAAATTATATTTCATAAAAACTATTTTGGTTTATATATTTACTTATTTATATTTATTTTTATATTTATTTAATTAAATAATGAGTCAATAAGGCCGTAGTTGCTATGTTTTGTATTTGTAGGCCAGTGTAATAGAACTGTATGTTATTGAGATGTTATATATATTATTGATGTTATATATATATATATTACCTCTAGTGAAAATATGTTTAGGGTAAATGTATTTAATTGTAATGAAAATTATGTCACAAAGTCTTAAAATATATTTAATTTTCTTAATTCAATAAATAAATATTTAAATACATTTATAAATTTTTTAGGGCAAAATTACCTTGGCATTTTGTGAGATTCATCCCATTAACGTCAGTGGCTAAAGACAAAATAAATGTGTATGATGCGCTTAGTAGGTTGAGCATTCTTGTAGAATAAAATATGCTCCAGCTTTTCTCCCAGAGTTTTTTTATTCAAAGCCTAATAAATTCAACACGAATAAGCAAGCCATGTCACTTTCAGTCTGGTGTTTGTGTCTTGCCTGTAGCTCTGCTGTTATGGCAAGACTTCACACACCTTGCACCTAGGGTTGTATTTGCGGGGGTTACACCTACAAGTCTGGGCAATGCTCCATAACCCTGAGATAGTCAAGGTGAGAAAAAAAAAACATTTCAGGTCTCTTCAACTGCTACTGACACAAGAGTTGGTGAGATTTATTGATTCGATGAAAAACTATTATTTCTGATGTTAGCCTTCGAAATTCACAGAATGTGACAAACTCACCTAGTGAGCTGCTAGACAGCATTTGAAAGCATCTTGGGCACAATGACTTATGCGAGCTTTGAAGATTTCTACATTTGGCCAATTTGCATGATGTGTATCCTTCACAGAGAGGACAAAACCAAAATGGATCTTGACTACGTGAACATTAGTCCATGATGGATTATGGAGATGTGGAATATAAATATATTTTAATCTTATTAAAAAGCGACTATTTTACCTAGTATTTCTTGTGTGTGTGTGTGTAACCGGTGTAGTCTGCGTTGGTTTTTTTTATGCATTAATCAGACGGACATCAGATGACAGTTCGACTCTTCTTTAATCTGATAAGACATAAGAGTATGTATGTATGGTGTGAATTCCTTTTTCATTTCTCTCCCATGCAGAGACATTTCAGCAATGAAATTAATTTAACAACATTAGTAACAAAGCAGCATACCTGATAAGACATAAGAGTATGTATATACGGTGTGAATTCGCCGTTTTTCGTTTTTTTAAAGCAAAGATGAAATTAGACTAATCAGAGCTCATTAGAAACCCACCTCTCCCATGCAGAGACAGTGCAGAAAGGGAAGAGGAGGTGCAAAGACAGGAAATTAGGATCAACATTGCATTCAGAAATTTAAAGGGGAAGGTGCACACACATACAGACGGGCATATCAGGTACACATTTGAAAATTTTTGTGTAATTCTACATATGAACATAATACTTTCTATACCTGTTACATTCACCCCCCTATAATTACACAAAATTATGAGAACATGGGAAAAGACCCCCACAAGAATTACGTGGTCCACACACCAAAAAATCAGTGAGGACAATCAGCATTGAAAGCTACCCAACCACGGAATACAAATATGAAAGAAGTTGGCCAAACCTCTACACATGTTGTAGGCATACACAAAGTGCCCATGACACTTTGAATAACTCAGACCATTCGCTTAAACAGAACATGAGAGAATACATGAAATAACACTTAGTATAATTAAAGACAATGCAATAAGTGCAATACAATACACAGACCTAAACATGAATAACAGGAGATCCAGACTCCATACCAAGTAAGGTCTCAAGTTGAACCATTGACTCAATTAATCTACGTACAGGTCTAATTACCCTACCAAACCTGGTAGTATAGTGATTGCTGGAGTCACCGTGAACCACAGGATCATGTGAATTGTTAGAAACAGGAACAGTAGGTGAAGAGGCACTGGCTACAGTGTCAAAGTCAACAACAGATAAATCATCACGTGCCTCAGAAACAGTTTGAGTAGAATGGGAGGAGACCCAAGCAGGAACAGGATCATCACAAACAGCTACATGAGAAATGACAGACAGAGACTCCGCATGTGACAATTCATCAGTGACTGGCATTGTGGATTCAGCCAGATCACATACAGACTGAGGTGTGGAAGATGTACCATTACCAATATTTCCACTGACAGCAAAATCATACTCAGTCGTGGGCAAAGGGAGAAAGTTAACTGGCAACAAGAGATTCCGATGTACTACTTTCTCTCGACCAGATGTGTCACGGATCTTATAAATGTGCAAAGATGGGTTGGAAGAAACAATGGAGTACATGGTGGGCTCCCATTTATCGGCAAGCTTCCGTTTACCTCTACAGCCTTTGTTAGCAACGAGAACGTGATCACCAACTGACAAAGGTAAACCCTTGACTCTCTTATTGTACTGATCAGACTGATGTTTTTGTTCTGCAGTAGAGTTCTTTTGAGCCAGCAGCATAGCAGACTGCAGATCTCTGACAAGGGATTGAACGTATTCGTTGTAATCACAGATGGACTCATCACGAAGGACACTTTGAAACTTAAGGTCAACAGGTAATCTTGGCACCCTCCCGAACATCAGGTAAAAAGGGGCAAACCTAGTTGTTTCATGGGCGGTGCAGTTATACACAAATGTCATTGTTTGCACTAACTGTGGCCACTTTTGTTTTGATCTAGGAGAAAGGGATTGTAGCATGTTGCCCAGTGTTCTGTTGAACCTTTCAGTTCTGCCATTTCCCATTGGATGGTACGGGGAAGTTCGTGACTTGTCTACACCGGCAAGATCAAGAAGTTCTGCTATCAGCTCGCTCTCAAAACTGGCACCCTGGTCCGAATGGAGACGCTGAGGAAAGCCATAGATGCAGAAGAATCCATCCCATAGTTTCTTAGCAACACTCTTAGCAGACTGGTTTCGACAAGGAAAAGCGTGCGCTAGCTTGGTGAAATGATCCGTGATTACCAAAACATCCACAGATTTATTGTGCCTATCCTCAGCAGCCCAGAAATCAATGCAAACAAGCTCCAATGGGGCAGTGGTCTTGATGCTCTCCAAGGGTGCTCTTGCCGCTGGCTCTGGAGTTTTACTTAGGACACAACGGGTACAAGTCTTGACGTAATCACGCACATCACGTTCCATCCCAGGCCAATAGAACCTCTGGCGAGCTAAGGACAGGGTACGTGGTTGACCTTGGTGACCGGCCAAATCATGAACACCAGAAAGAGCTTGCTGTTTCAGGGAATCAGGCAGAACGAACTGAAACTTTTTATGCTTCGTGAGTGGATCTTTAACGGCTCTGTAGAGAATGTCATTAAGCAAAAACAGTTTGTCTCACTGCTTCAACAATCTTAAAACATGCAAATCCTCATTCGTACGCTCACGCCTGGAAGTTCTGCGCTTTCTGCTGACATAAAAGGCCACCCTTGAAATAACTGAATCATTGTGCTGCTGACTCTGCAATTCAGACAATGAAAAGGCATGGGTTACATCTTGACAGTCGGGAATCAATGAACTCAAGTGATCAGCCAGGGATGTTGCCCTGGATACAGCTCCTGAATCCCAATCATCACAAGATGACAAGATAGACGACACATCCTCAGCAGTCATGGAAATATCCCTCTCAGAGCTTTGGTTGAGTTCAGTGTCAAGTGTCTGTGGCTGGCATGTAAGACGGAAAGTTTTCTGCACAGAATCATCTTCCATACTGTGTACGTGCTTCAGCAGTTCAGAGTAAGGTTCGGACAGAACACGTTGACTCACTGGCTTGACAAATGGGTCATGACTGAGTGCATCCGCCACCACATTCAACCTTCCAGGGACGTACTTGATTTTAAAATTGTATGGGGCAAGCATTGAAACCCAGCGCTGCTCACATGCATATAACTTAGGTTTGGTCATGATATACGTGAGCGGGTTGTTATCAGTCCATACAGTGAACTCATGGCCTTTAAGCCAATGGCTGAACTTGTCACATATGGACCACTTGAGAGCCAAGAACTCCAGTCTGTGCGCAGGGTAATTGGCTTGGCTGCGGCTCAGAGACTTGCTGGCAAAGGCTATGGGACGTACTTTATCCTCGCCAGTGGGAACTTGAGAAAGCACTGCACCTAGGCCATCTAACGACGCGTCAGTGCAGAGAATAAAGGGGCGCTCAAAGTCGGGGTGAGCGAGGACGACACTCTGGACAAGGGCTCTTTTCAACTCCTCAAAGGCGACATCACAG
>NW_015645861.1:463041-484640 GCF_001515625.1 Sinocyclocheilus rhinocerous | reverse complement strand
CAGCAGTTCAGAGTAAGGTTCGGACAGAAGACGTTGACTCACTGGCTTGACAAATGGGTCACGACTGAGTGCATCCGCCACCACATTCAACCTTCCAGGGACGTACTTGATTTTAAAATTGTATGGGGCAAGCATTGAAACCCAGCGCTGCTCACATGCATATAACTTAGGTTTGGTCATGATATACGTGAGCGGGTTGTTATCAGTCCATACAGTGAACTCATGGCCTTTAAGCCAATGGCTGAACTTGTCACATATGGACCACTTGAGAGCCAAGAACTCCAGTCGGTGTGCAGGGTAATTGGCTTGGCTGCGGCTCAGAGACTTGCTGGCGAAGGCTATAGGATGTGCTTTATCCTCGCCAATGGGAACTTGAGAAAGCACTGCACCTAGGCCATCCAACGCCACGTCAGTGCAGAGAATAAAGGGGCGCTCAAAGTCAGGGTGAGCGAGCACGACACTCTGGACAAGGGCTCTTTTCAACTCCTCAAAGGCGACATCACAGGCAGGAGTCCAGTCTTGGGGAGACAACTCTCGGAAAGTGCCAGCTCTATTACGACTGCTTGTGCCTCTCGCCAAACGTTTTTGTCCAGCCGTCATATTGATGGACCACTTGAGAGCCAAGAACTCCAGTCTGTGTGCAGGGTAATTGGCTTGGCTGCGGCTCAGAGACTTGCTGGCGAAGGCTATAGGATGTGCTTTATCCTCGCCAATGGGAACTTGAGAAAGCACTGCACCTAGGCCATCCAACGCCACGTCAGTGCAGAGAATAAAGGGGCGCTCAAAGTCAGGGTGAGCGAGCACAACACTCTGGACAAGGGCTCTTTTCAACTCCTCAAAGGCGACATCACAGACAGGAGTCCAGTCTTGGGGAGACAACTCTCGGAAAGTACCAGCTCTATTACGACTGCTTGTGGCTCTCGCCAAATGTTTTTGTCCAGCCGTCAAATTGAACAGTGGCTTTGCGATTCGTGAACATCCAGGGATGTAGCTTTGGTAGTACAGAACCATGCCCAGAAACGATCTTATTTTCTTTGGCGAAGGTGTGAAGCCATCCTCTTTCATGAGATCTTTCTTCTGAAAGGCAGAAATTACTGCTACTTTGTCTTCATCCACAGAAACTCCAGAACTGCTGATCACATGGCCCAGAAACTTGATGGAGCCAACTTCAGATTACTAGCTCCCAACCTAGAAAACACCACTTCCAAGCGTTTCAAGGCCTCCTGTTCAGAACGGGCAAAAACCAGCAAATCATCGAGATAGCAAAGAAGGCTGGAAAAGTTGGGATCTCCAAAAATGCTGAGCATCATGCGCATAAAGGATGCCGGACTGTTACAGAGGCCCTGGGGAAGGCGGTTATATTCATACAATTCCATGGGTGTTGTGAACGCTGTGTAATGCCGATCAGACACATGGAATGGGATGTTGTAAAATCCTGATGTTAAGTCCATAGAGCTGAAAAGAAGATTGCCACCAAGAGCAGCCAGGCAATCTGCCTGGTGTGGCAAAGGATGAGCATCCTTGATAGTCTTCGCGTTAAGCCAGCGAAAATCAGTACAGACTCTCATAGATCCATCCTTCTTCCAAACCATTACCAAAGAAGATGCATATTCGCTGACGGATTTACTAATAATGCATTTCTCTTCCATTTCAGAAAGAACCTCTCTCAACTTTTGGTAGTGGGCGGGAGGGATTCGGCGATAAGGCAGGCGGAACGGGCGCTCATCGCACAGATGAATTCTGTGTACGAAGTCTTTCGCCTCTCCACAATCAAGTCTGTCTCTGGAGAAAACATCGTGATAGGACACTATAAGACTCGCCAACTCCTCCTTCCATGACTTAGAGACTTCACACCCATCGATATCAATGTCCTCCAAACCATACTCGTGCAGCAGCCGCACAGGGTCAACAGATTGAATGGGCTTGGGGAGAGCAGAATCAGGGACATCATGAGGTTTGCACACGCCTTGCGTGAGAGAAACATCTTCCACTGCCAGACAAGGGGACACATCTGCCAGCTTGGTGTTACGTCGAAGAGTTATCGGAGACTGGGTAGGATTCAGAATCTTCATCGGTACCCATCGATCACCCCACATATGAGAAACAACACGTCCAACAAGAACATGACGTGGTCTTGAACGTGAAGTAGTGGGTTCAACAATGACGGTGCTACCTGGGGAAATATGAGTGTTGGCAGGTAATTTTCCCCACACAAGGTGCTCACTCCTGGGAAGTAAAGTGACTGCTTGACAAAGCTTCATTGAGCCAAGTTTTTCAGGTTGAGGGGAACCAGAACAATGGGAAACAGCTCAAAAGCTCGAGAAACTGTTCACATTCTGGGTTGCTGTTTTGACAGGAAATTAGCTCCCAGTACTTCTTTTCGGTTTTCATCTTCTGAAGCACACATTTGATGACGTTACTGCCGATAATGAACTCGTCCTTCTGTTCAGGTACTAGTAAAGTAGGTACGATGAACTTAAATCCATAGACTTCGACTTCCAGGTCATACGTGCACTTAGGCTGAATAGTAAGACCACCACAGCCAACGAGGACCACGTTACCAGGAATCACTGAAGGTTGAGGGAGAACTCCATTGGCACGCAACTTGGATTCACCTTCCGTACTGTGGGTGCAAGCCATACTGCCTGAATCAAGCAAACCATTCAGTACGGACTGGCCACCAACAGTCACAGGAGCATAGAACAGATCACTAGCTCCATCAGTTTTTTTGAGATCCCACATACAGCACGGTTTTGTCAGGTGGCAACAACTTGCAGCTATTTACAAATATTTCTTATGGGTCTGACTCATCATTTAGGGGAAGTTCACCACTGCCCATGCTTACCCCCTCCACACATGGGCTTTTTAGTTTAACTGGGTGGTAGGAGAAAGCAGTTCAAGGCCTGCCGTCTCAGAGCAATTACTCTTAAAGTGTCCAGGTTTGAGGCAGTTACGACAAAGCCTATGGTGCATGCAGTGAGCATATGTGGTGTGCTCTGTAGACCGACACACTCTACATGTTGAACTCACACTGGACTTGGGATCTGAAGTTTTGACAGTTCTACCAGGATGAGACGGGGACAGTGAGGCAGTGCATAGCGATAAAACTTTATCCATCATGCCAACCAACTGCTGCATACTAGCACTCAGAGTAAAAGGAGATGTTTTGGGGTTGAGCTGACCATTTGAGCATTGTGACTGACCTGATGAGAGTTTGGGCTGTTTGGGATAATTGGGTACAGGATCATCACTAACTGTCACAGTGTTCTGATGGTAAGCGGACACAGGTAAGTAGCGTGTAGTTCTCTTGAACCTCAGCAGCACTCCACTGTTCAGCAGGCTTGAACTGAAAAGACAAAGCAAGGCCAGGATCTGGACAGTGAGAGACAAACATCATTACAGCTTCAGCTGCAGGTCTTCAGTATTCAACGCACTTATTGCGCCTACGCAAACACTCATCAGCCTCATCAATTGCCTTATTCAATCGTATCCAATAGTCCATTGAGCTCTCATCTGTCTTAGGGAGCGTGTTGTAAAAGTCAGCCATAGGCATGTTCGAGTATGTCAACTCACTGAAATTTCGTTTCAGAATGTCAAACACTGTACTAGGGAGCACTGTAGCGGTCGGCCCTGGGAAACTGCGCAAGGACACTTTGACTACATCCCTCGCTTTCCCTGCTAATCTGCTCAAGATGATATCAGAGGCTTCAGTGTCGTCAGTGCATTTCTTACTGTTCAAATAACTGTATATCATGTCTTCCCATTCATGCACAGTAAATTAATCACTTTTATCATCCCTAAAGAAAGGTGGAGGTGTAACATCGTGTTGGACAATGACTTTAAAGTTAGAAGCATCAACACATTCACTTGAATGTTGCACAACTGACTTAGACTGCAATTGGCTGGGCTGCTGTGCTACATTGAGACTGGCTGAAATGCTTTGACCGATTTTCTGTGCCAAATCAGAAATAATACCCACTAAAGACTCAGCAGTAATAACATGATCAGCATTTGCATGTGTAAAAGGGGTAGAACAAGCAGCTGGGCTCTCTGAAGCACCAATAGCTGAATCAGACATGTGTACATGGTCAATTTCTGCATTAAAGAATGCCCTCCCTCTCCCAAAACATTGAGGTGAAACATCAGACATTTTGTCAGTGTGCTGTATTCTAGCCCCACTACTCCTGCCTACTGGGAACATAGCACTGGGCCGTTGCACAGGACTAAGATTTTCCTGACTAACAGTATCCTCAAACATGATTCAGCTTAAATAGTAAACACAGAAAAACGTAATAATTGCCTCAGAAAATGAAAATAAAAACACAAATGCACAACCTAGAATGCAGATAAAATATACTTTGAAGAAATACACTTATTAAGACTCTTTCAAAAGTTCAATATGAAGGATACAATGTTCGGCGGTCACTGAAGCGTCCCGCTGTCCCTGTCTCTGTTATTAATGTGCTTTAACGATGAACGAAAGTCTTCTGGAGAAAAAAAGTCGTCGATCATAAAGTCAACGAAACTCTTTACCGTCCCTTTAACAAGCAACAGTCTGTCCCGCGATGTCACGCGCTGTTTGTGTCACACGCGCCCTCCTTATCCGCGAGCACCGGGCCGCTGAATGTGGCAAAAATGTGGCAGAAATGTAATCCCATATGAATTCGCCCTTTTTTGTTTCTCTCCCATGCAGAGACAGTGCAGAAAGGGGACATTTCAGCAATGAAATTAATTTAACAACATTAGTAACAAAGCAGCATACCTGATAAGACATAAGAGTATGTATATACGGTGTGAATTCGCCCTTTTTCGTTTCTGTAAGACGAATGTAAAGTGCAATGTAATTAGCATGTGCTTCCAGTTCACATCGGACAGAAAAGTGACCAAACTTGATAAAAATACAAAAATAAGAAAATATACATGAAAAACAATGTCTTGTATATGATTTAGACGACAGATTTAAGTACAAAAGTAATTTAAAAGAAAAATATGTACTTGGATTAATCAGAGCTCATTAGAAACCCACATCTCCCATGCAGAGATAGTGCAGAAAGGGAAGAGGAGGTGCAAAGACAGGAAATTAGGATCAACAAATTTTCTGAGATCCCACATATAGCACTGTTGTGTCGGGTGGCAACAACTTGCAACTATTTACACAAATTTCTTGTGGGTCCGACTCATCGTTTAGGGGAAGTTCACCACTGCCCATGTTTACCCCCTCCATACATGGGCTTTTTAGTTTAACTGGGTGGTAGGAGAAAGCGGTTCAAGGCCTGCCGTCTCAGGGCAATTACTCTTAAAGTGTCCAGGTTTGAGGCAGTTACGACAAAGCCTATGGCGCATGCAGTGAGCATACGTGGTGTGCTCTGTAGACCGACACACTCTACATGTTGAACTCACACTGGACTTGGGATCTGAAGTTTTGACTGTTCTACCAGGATGAGACGAGGACAGTGAGGCAGTGCATAGCGATAAAACTTTATCCATCATGCCAACCAACTGCTGCATACTAGCATTAGGAGTAAAAGGAGACGCGTAGGGGTTGAGCTGACCATTTGAGCATGGTGACTGACCTGATGAGAGTTCGGGCTGTTGGGTACAGGATCATCACTGACCGTCACAGTGTTCTGATGGCAAGCGGACACAGGTAAGTAGCGTGTAGTTCTAGCAGAAGCTCTTTTCAGGTTCCTGCCGTGACAATCCAGTCACTCTTGAACCTCAGCAGCACTCCACTGTTCAGCAGGCTTGAACTGAAAAGACAAAGCAAGGCCAGGATCTGGACAGTGAGAGACAAACATCATTACAGCTTCAGCTGCAGGGTCTTCAACGTACTTTCTGCGCCTACGCAAACACTCATCAGCCACATCAATTGCCTTATTCAATCGTATCCAATAGTCCATTGGGCTCTCATCCGTCTTAGGGAGAGTGTTGTAAAAGTCAGCCATAGGCATGTTCGAATACATCAACTCACTGAAGTTTCGTTTCAGAATATCAAACACTGTACTAGGGAGCACTGTAGCGGTTGGCCCTGGGAAACTGCGCAAGGACACTTTGACTACATCCCTCGCTTTCCCTGCTAATCTGCTCAAGATTATATCAGAGGCTTCAGTGTCATCAGTGCATTTCTTACTGTTCAAATAACTGTACATCATGTCTTCCCATTCATGCACAGTAAATGAATCACTTTTATCACCCCTAAAGAAAGGTGGAGGTGTAACATCGTGTTGGACAATGACTTTAAAGTTAGAAGCATCAACACATTCACTTGAATGTTGCACAACTGACTTAGACTGCATTTGGCTGGGCTGTTGTGCTAAATTGAAAATGGCCGAAATGCTCTGACCAATTGTCTGTGCCAAATCAGAAATAATACCCACTAAAGACTCAGCAGTAATAACATGATCAGCATTTGCATGTGTAAAAGGGGTAGAACAAGCAGCTGGGCTCTCTGAAGCACCAATAGCTGAATCAGACATGTGTACATGGTCAATTTCTGCATTAAAGATTAGAATGCCCTCCCTCTCCCAAAACATTGAGGTGAAACATCAGACATTTTGTCAGTGTGCTGTATTCTAGCCCCACTACCCCTGCCTACTGGGAACATAGCACTGGGCCGTTGCACAGGTCTAAGATTTTCCTGATTATCAGTGTCCTCAAACATGACTCAGCATAAATAGTAAACACAGAAAAATGTAATAATTGCCTCCGTAAATGTAAATAAAAACACATATGCACAACCTAGAATGCAGATAAAATATATACTTTGAAGAAATACACTTAAGACTCTTTCAAAACAGTTCAGAGTTCAATATGAAGGATACGATGGTCGACGGTCACTGAAGCGTCCCGCTGTCCTTATCACAAAGTCTCTCTCGATTAATGTGCTTTAACGATGAACGAATGTCTTCCGGAGAAAAAAAGTCGTCGATCATAAAGTCAATGAAACTCTTTACCGTCCCTTTAACAAGCAACAGTCTGTCCCGCGATGTCACGCGCCCTCCTTATCCACGAGCACCGGGCCGATGTGAGCGATGGTGGTGAGAAAGACCGGGAGAGGAGATCGGCGAAGCAGGCGAGCCTTCGCACAACCACGGCGATCTGCGAAGCGCTGATCTGATGATCCGAAATGGTCACGGCACCACGTGTAACCGGTGTAGTCTGCGTTGTGGTTTTTTATGCATTAATCAGACGGACATCAGATGACAGTTCGACTCTTCTTTAATCTGATAAGACATAAGAGTATGTATGTATGGTGTGAATTCCTTTTTCATTTCTCTCCCATGCAGAGACATTTCAGCAATGAAATTAATTTAACAACATTAGTAACAAAGCAGCATACCTGATAAGACATAAGAGTATGTATATACGGTGTGAATTCGCCCTTTTTCATTTCTCTCCCATGCAGAGACATTTCAGCAATGAAATTAATTTAACAACATTAGTAACAAAGCAGCATACCTGATAAGACATAAGAGTATGTATATACGGTGTGAATTCGCCCTTTTTCGTTTCTGTAAGACGAATGTAAAGTGCAATGTAATTAGCATGTGCTTCCAGTTCACATCGGACAGAAAAGTGAACTTGATAAAAATACAAAAATAATCAAATATACATGAAAAATAATGTCTCATATATGATTTAGATAATCAGAGCTCATTAGAAACCCACATCTCCCATGCAGAGATAGTGCAGAAAGGGAAGAGGAGGTGCAAAGACAGGAAATTAGGATCAACATTGCATTCAGAAATGTAAAGGGGAAGGTGCACACACATACAGACAGGCATATCAGGTACACATTTGAACATTTTTGTGTAATTCTACATATATGAACATAATACTTTCTATACCTGTTACGTACGTGTGTGTGTATGTGTGTGTGTGTGTGTGTGAACATAGAGGGCTGTACAGATGACAAACCCAAAGCTTCACTCTGATTTCCTTCAACAAAACCCAACAGGATTTTTCGATTTGTAAAAGAATGTAAAAATTTGCTACGGTGAAAACCTTTATAACTGTAATAGATCTAACATATAATATAGATCTAATATATTTAATGTAATTCTACAGTAAAATACTGTTAAATGTACAGTTTTAAGAAGTGAATATCCATTTAACGTGTGATTTACTGTGAAAAACTGTCAATTGACATTCCCAGAATTCCCTGAGTGACACTTCACATTTGATGTTTTTTCATTGAAAAAACGGCTGTGTGTTTGTCAGTGTATTACAAAGGTACAAAACAGATATTAGTACTTCGATGTGTTGGTATATTAAAATTATATCAGTTAATGAAATAAGATTTTGCTGTCAATTTTAGTTAAATCAGTAAAACCTAAAACATTGCTATATATTTTATGGTGAAGTTCTGGCAACCGCAGCTGCTGTTTTACCACTTTTCACATATTTTTTTGATACTTACATGTTTTGTTTAACAAGATAATCTTCACAAATTAACAAAACTTTCATGAATTCTCAAGTCTAAATACAATGGTCAGAAGTAAAAAGCTAAAGCTATAAACTACAGCAGACAAATGACCTCAGTGACACTACCACCAAGCTCTAAACTCGTTCAATCTTTGTTTAAAATCTACAAGTTATAAAGTGAGAGTTGAAATTTGAGAAATGAGAGTTTGCAAGAGCTCCATTATAAATATAACAAGACTGTAAAAGTGAATTTACCTGTTTGTCGTGATGACATTTAATGTTCTCAACCAGCTCTGTAGTTCAATTTAATCACTTGCCACCTTTTTAAGAAACGTAAAAGCTTAAATCACGAGTGGGATATTACTGATATATTCATGTTGTAGAATAAAACGTAAAAATACCATGAGGTCATTTCAGACATTTAACCAAAAACCCACTGACATCAGGACGATGGAACCAGAAATTTTATTTGTGGATTTTAGGACTCATTCCTGCAGCCCTCAGAAAGGCAGCTCACTAGGTTTTGGAACAGAGCTATAGAGATTTTCATTAGAAAATCTGGGTATTCAGATAAATGGGATTCATTTTCACATTAGGATAACAGAATTTCACATCAAACATTAACCGACAAGAGCTCAGCTTGGAATGAATTCAGTGAAATAATGCTCATTAGGTGGGTTTATAGATATCTGTCCAAGTCTAAAGCATTACAGACAGATTTTAGACATTTGAGAAGACGACATTCAGTACTTCAGTCCCTCTGTGTTGATTATTTGTTTGGTTGGCCATATTTAAACCGGTCCCCTGAGTGTGCTTGTGAACAACCGGCTGTTTTGACGAGTCCTGTTTTGAGGTGGGCTTGTTGAAAATGATATGTTTACCAGCAGTAACACCCTCCTTCCTTCCCAATTCCCCAGTTCGGCTCAATGGCTTTCCCTCAGGTGGCAAATTTAGATGATTTTCAACCAGTCAATTTCACAATGAATAAACAAGTAAACTTGATGAAAGAGTTTTTTTTACGTCTTTGTAGTCTTGTGAAGGTTTAATGTTGTGAAATGAGCCGATGGTTGTTAAGTCATCCCGGTTAGCTAGTGTTTAAAGTCTAATGTCTCCTTTGGCTCTTTACAAAGACAGTAATCAGAGCTTGATTTGGATCAAAGCCATCTTTGTTTTTTTCAATACTTCAAAATAACATTCAATCTGTTGTAGGTTTATCATTACTTTGTGCTTGCTCTGCAGGCCCAGTGGCAGTCATCAGCGGTGAGGAAGACTCTGCAAGCCCTCTTCATCATGTCAACCATGGTATTGTCACACCCTGCTCTCTCGATGCGGGACCTGATGCCGTCGTAATCGGCATGAGTCGCATTCCTGTCATCGAGAACCCGCAGTACTTCCGACATGGACACAACTGCAACAAGCCGACCACTTGTGAGTACAACCGCATTTGCAGAAATTCTACACAGTTTGTAATGGACTGAACTGAACAACTAGTTGTTGATGTATTTAAATGCGTATCAGATTTGTGTGCAGTGCAAGAAATCACAGTGAACCAGGTACGATTTGACTCATTAGTGTAAGCGGATCTTGCTATAAAAAATAGCAAATAAGAACAAGGCCATAATAAACTTAAATCCAAATCTTGGAAATAAGCCACATACCAAAATATTGCGACCTGGGCTTGCCTACTTTATTAACTCCATAAACTGGATTGTTTTATGAGCTGTGCCCAAACAACAAACCCGAAGAGGCTTAAAAAAAGTGTTGCTTATAATAAGTGGACATGGCAACCCTTCAAGAGTGCGCTCTGCCAAGCAACCTTCCAAACATAAACAAAACATGACAGCAAATTAAAATCTCTGAGCATAATGAGTCTTTGGTCACTGTAATATTACCAAAAATAAGATGCCAAAATGTTGCTATGGTTACCACGGTGTCAATCATCGCAACTTCAAAAGTGAGTTTTGTTTCTTTACACACACAAACCTGGAATTCACTCCTGACACGATTTATATTTCAAATAAATACTGTTCTTTTGAATTTTCTATTCAATGTATCAGTTTCCACTATTACGCTGCACAGCTGTTTTCAACATTGATATGAAATGTTTCTACAGCACTAAATCAGCATATTAGAATGATTTCTGAAGGATCACATGACACTGAAGACTGGAGGAATGCTGCTGAAAATTAATTTAAATTTACATATTGAAATAGTAGAAACATTTTAAATGGTAATAAATCGAATTCCTGAAGGATAAAATAATACACCAACTTTTTTTGCTCATTATATTGTTTCACTCAGGAATATTTACGTAAATGGAAGTAAAATGTTTATAAATACCACTGTAATTTAACTCTAGTGACACTTTAGCGACTCTAGGTGGTGCTTCTAAGGGAAGCCGCATGAATTTTACACATTAAAATTTTTTAAATTCGTATTCATGGCCACATATCACATATTTCAGAAAGAATATTTTTAAATGGTGATGGAAATAATCTCTGTGTTTATGAAAGGTCTCTACTGTAGACCTTTTAACTAGCCTATAGTATATCCTCATCATATAGCACAGTTTATGGGTCACTATGAAGATGTGTAAATTAGCACAATAGTGTTAAAAATAGATGACTTTTGGATAGCCGTAGCTTGCACTAATTGCAGAGTGCATGGGAACAAATGCCAACTCTGTTGTTTGTATAAATGGCCCGGAATGTAAATGCAGAGCTCCTGCTAAGATTTATAAGATCATTAATATATTCATTTGCTATTTTGGGGGTCCGTTGTGACTGAAGCCTTCCAAATGACTTTCATGGTGCAAATGGTGTCTTAGTTTAGACCTTTAATGTAATTAATTGGAACAAATATACTTGTGACTTTGCCTAAGTGTTTTTGTTAGCCAGTTTAAAAAGCTAAAAGGGGCACCGATTGATTTATAGGACATAGTATGGTATATATGGAGACACAGACTTGCACACATCAACACACACGGTCTATTTATATTCCAGGCACAAAACAGTGGTTTATTCACAGGTTGAACTGACGGCTATGAAAAGGAATCCAAAGGCAGAGGACAATCACATTTTGCCCTCATAATTAAATAAACTCTTTATGCATAATGGATGGCATAAAATCTTTATGGCTGTAGATACATAACCATCATGGCACGCCCACATCTGATGAGTGTGTGATATTTAAATGACAGTTAGCTGCTTAAGAGAGGGTATATTTTTACTTCTCGGGCTCTGGGCAACTAGAAAGCACTTTATGCGCAAGCTGTAGTAAGCTGAATCATTTATATAAAGATACACCATATAAAAATGGTCCAAGGTTCAGCTCACGATTTCTTTTATAGATAGAACATAAACTACAGTAGTAGAGAGAGGAGTATGGGTTGGGTATCAGACCAGTTTCACCCAGTTAACAGTTGACATTTTTAAAAATCTAATCACAGTCCAAATCCATAAAGAATACAACATGCAGACTTCAGCTTAGAGCATTTGCATTGCAGGGCAGATCTTACAAAAGTGAAGCAAGACATATTTTAACCCCAAATCAAAATGAAGATATAATATGTATAGCATAAACAAGATCAAACCTATTTTTAGGACTGTAATTGTGAATTTTTCATTTTGATATTTATCATATTATCATTATAACAGGGTTTCTGCTGGTCTTAAAAAGTCCTTAAATCAGAGCAGAAAGCCTTAAATTCATGTAATCATAGCATTAAATGTTGCATACAATGCAAAAAAAAAAAAAAGAGAGAGAATATCTTCCTCAGTATTTTTTTGTTTTGTTTTCTCAATTAAAATATCTAAATAATCTTAAATCAATTTTCTGATTTACATTGCATTTACTTTTGCAGGAAAAAGATGATATTAATTTGTTTTCTGAGAAATGGAACCAAAGTAAGTTTATTCTTAAAACAATAGCAGATATGTCAATCAAATTAAGCTGATTTTTTTTCTGACTCCATATGACAGATATTTGCAGCAAGACTTCATATGTCATTTTGCATGTCATTTTGCATTTTGCATGTCATTTTGCATCTACAGAAAATGTATCTTGATTTAAGAATATTTAGAAATTTAAATTGGAAAACAAAACAAAAATATTAATAAAGAACAACACTTCATTTCAGTGTGATCAAAAGTAAAAGTAAAAGTTATTTCCGTATTCCATATTTGGGAGCAGAGCTATTTAAGCCTTAAGCTTTTGTTTTTGTAAAATGATTTGAGTGAAATGAATGAATAATGGAGATTGTATTTTAAAGTGCTAAGTATTGCTAATACAA
Source organism: Sinocyclocheilus rhinocerous (assembly GCF_001515625.1). Taxonomy (NCBI): domain Eukaryota; kingdom Metazoa; phylum Chordata; class Actinopteri; order Cypriniformes; family Cyprinidae; genus Sinocyclocheilus; species Sinocyclocheilus rhinocerous. Next base: position 471,925 of record NW_015645861.1, on the reverse strand, counting down.
CACATTGTGTGCTCCCTAGACATTTACATTTAGAAAACATATTGACATTGTGTTCCCTTCAATTTATTCCTTAAACTTTCTTTACTTGGTCTTAAAAGGTCTTTGAAAAAATCTTACATTTACCTCCATAAAACCTGCAGAAACCCTGTAAAACATTGTCATTATTGTATTTGTAATATCTAAAATAATGTTTTTTTATATATTTAAACATATTTAGATTTTATTTACACAAAGTAATACTTTATACTGCAAAATTTAAACTACAATTCATAAAAAATATGTATGCATTATTGTATTCTTTTACTGTAATACATTAATCAATATCTAATGGGAACTCAAAAGTAAAATCTGAACGCATTATGGTAATTTATGGAAAAATGGCTTTAATTTTCATCAATGTCACAATTCAAGAAAAAATTAATAAATTTGATCCTAAAATAGGCTTAATTCTTTATATGAAATATGCCAAATGGGAAATGTCCCATTTATACAGAGTTTAATTTATACAACAATTTTGACAAATAAAAAATATAACTTTGATTACGTTTTATCTGTAGACTGCTGCAGTAGGTGTATTTGAAAGGAAGCTGTTGCACGGATTCAAGTAAGCGAGTCCCTTGAGCCATGACATGCTGACTTTTCAGGAATCCATAAGATGACTGACTCGCACAAGCTATTCTGCAATTACAATTGAGTTGTGCTGCATTTACTTTCCTTTTCAACCCAAGAAGAGTTCATGCCTGAACTACACAGCATCTCCGTTGGTGGTTAGCACCAACTAACACCACCTAGAGTTTAGCTTCACCTATATCCAAGAATATAGATATATAGATATAAAAAATATATATATACTTTGCTTTTTGCCACATAGATCACGAAACATACGATTATGTTAACAGCACATTTATTTCAGAAGAGCAAGGGAAATTGTTTTTTTTCTCTCTCTCTGTGAGATGGCTCTTTAATTTATTAAATTATTAATCATGAAATATTTGCCGCTAGGATTTCTGGCATAAGTCATGGGAAATACAGCGTCTGGATCACATGCAATAGACTGAAGATCATTATTCAGGTAGCAGTATTCTAGAGGAAGTGAGTGCACTAGCATGTACAATGAGCTCCGGTGAATACAAAGGCTATAAATATACGATCCTGACTGTGCATTGCAAATATGGATGATTTTGAGCAGTGCTGTGTCTGGCACATTTATTAGATTGTCAGATTATGTCCATCCAATAAAACAAAAAGTCATAAATGATCCATCCATCCATCCATCCAGCAATAAATAAATACAATTGTATTTATTTTTTTTAAATAAGTCTTTTTATGTTTCATTTTGCTAACACATGTTTTAACACTGATAATTATAAGAACCATTATTAATAAATTAGCACCAAATCAGCATATTAGAATGATTTCTGAAGGATCATGTGACACTGAAGACTGCAGTAATGATGCTGAAAATTCAGCTTTGCATCGCAGGAATAAATTACATTTTAAAATATATCCAGATAGACAACAGATATTTTAAATTCTAAAATATTTGTAAAATATTACTGTTATCAGATGCCTTTGTCACTAGAATAATAATATTTAAAAACATACTAGCCTACCACAGCTTAATGCATTCCAAAAAAGTCACATATGAATGTGTAGCAAGAGCCAAACTGCAATTATATAAGTAATAAATGAAAACAATGACTTCTATTTTAAATAACCAGTCTTAAAGATACAGTTGAGAAAAGCAATTATTTTATCGTACTCCTGCAATATCCGTTCATTTCTCCACTTCATCAGGTTAGTGACAATGACTGCTGATATTTGTATCCAGCAGTGACCGTGTTTTTGCATCCTGTTCACATTGAACTGCTCGGGACGTTTAGATAAGATATGTCCATGCTGATGCTTTCTGTGTGCACCTTCATTGTTCTGGACACAATTACTTCGATTGCATTGTTTCAAGGTAACATTTGATGACAAGCTGAATCGATCAGGCTTGAGAGTGAGAAGACAAAGGCATGCACTCAGAAAAAGGGCATTGTAAATGAATGCAGGCCAGGTTTAATGGAGCTCTGAATGTGCACACCTTCACAAAGATTCTGATTCAGTCCATCTATTGTTGCTGCTCATAATTGGACTACCATCTCATCAAACCATCTCAATGAAGGTGGACACAGATACAAACCGGGTGCTTAATAACAACTGATCAGCCATATTTGCGAATATGTGTGTGTGTGGGGGGGACGAGGGGGTTTGGAGTATTTTGTGTTTTATTTATATGCCCCTCTTCTAGTTGAAAATTAAAATAGCATTTGTGCATTTCTTTGAATTTAAGTCCATTTTAATTTAATTTATACATTTATTTTCTAGTTGAAAAAATTAGCATATTGCATTTGTGAATTTCAGTTCATTTTAATTATACTGTTTTAAATTCAAATTCGCATTATTTATGCATTAATTTACACTTGTTAAATTTTTTAATTTCTTTGAATTTCAGTTCATTTTAAATCTACTGCCCTAAATTAATGAAAAATAATGAAATAAATTAGCATTTTATTATATATACATTCATTTTCTTTTGCATTTTTTATTTCTAGTTAAAAACTATACGCATTACATTTGTGAATGCATTTGCATTTCAGTTTAGTTTAATTATACTTTCTTAAATTCAAATTTTCATTTTATTTGTTTTATTTATACATTCCTTTTTGAATGTTGAAAATTACAGTTACTACATTTGCAAATTTCTTTGACTTTCATTTCATTTTAATTATACTTTTTTAAATTCAAATTTGTATTTTTTTTATTTCTAGTTAAAAACTGCACATTATATTTGTAAATTTCCTTGAATTTGAGTTCAGTTTATTTATACTTAAATCCAAATTTGTTTTATTTTTTATTTATACATTCCTAGCTGAAAATCACACTTATTATTTATGAAATTATTTGAATTAATTTCATTTTAATTCTACTTCCTCAAATTCAAATTTGCATTGAATTTATTTCTTTTCAAATTGAAAATGGCATTACATTTGTGAATTTCTCTGAATTTTGATTCATTTTAAGTCTACTTTCTTAAGATGCAGAAAATTAAAATTTGTTATTTTTTCCTCAATTCAAATTCAGGAACTGAATTATAATTCAAAAGGCATTCAATTCAGAATATTGTACGAACCTTGGTTTAGGTTCATATATATTCATGGCTATAACACCACAGTGATACTTTCAGAATAAGCTTGTTTTGCATTTTAAATTAATGGTCTGCATGAACTGGAGGGATTCCTTTTAATTGAGAAATCTTGATTGCTTCAGTAAGAATGAATGGCACTATTTCTAATCATAGATTTTTGCTGCGATAAATGCACCTGCCTGTGTGCTCTCCTAAATTCAGCCTTCAGGGGCTGATACAGGTTCGGCCAGGGTGAGGAATAAATAAATGACGGTGAGTCTCGGGATAGTGCCTTTCTAATTCAAAGTCTTTCCACAAACGGATTGTGGTAAATAAGCAGCGGGGGGAGCTGGGCTTTACCGGTTGGGTGGGAAGCTGAAGGTTAATTTAACCCATCCCAGACTCTTACGGCAGGTACACATGTAATTGTTCACTCAGAGGATGGGACAAATCCAGCGGACCACTTAATGGAAGAACAAGTGAATATAAATGATGTTTTGGGGGACAGGAAGGTGCTCCAGACTTGACCTGATCCTGCTTCAATCTGCTAGAGCCCTGCTGCTCGAGTCTCTGAGCGTCAGTGATGATTGCAGCACTTGATACTGGATGTCTCTCACTGGCTCAAGTGTCTCTGATCAGTAAGATCTGTTGTCTTTATGGCAAGGTGCCATACTTGTCTTAAGCTGTTTTATTAACAGTGCATAACACGTGTACACTTTGCTTATTACACACACAGGGACACGCAGCAGCACACAAATATTTTTAAAAATGAAAAATTACATTCCGCCATGTAAATAGCGAACCCGCCATAGCGCGAGCTCATTAAGAGAATAGGTACAACCCGTTTAGACCATGCACCCGGGCGTGCCGACCGTTTTCCAGTCATTAAACTAGCAAAAGTGGATTCGGACACGCCCTGAGTGCACCTGCGCCGTGCGCTTTAGACCATGCACTTAGATCGTTAAAATAGGGGGCATAATGTGGATTATCAATATTTTAATAAACAATTAACCAGTGGTGGACGAAGTACACAAATCAAGTACTTGAGTAAAAGTACAGATACGTATAATAAAATATTACTCCAGTAAAAGTAAAAGTACTCCTTTTTCAATTTTACTCGAGTGAAAGTACAAAAGTACTCGATTTTTTATGTACTTAAGTAAAAAAGTAGTGATAGATAGATTTATTTTGCAATTTTATATAGGCTACTTAATTTAATTTTATTAAAATTACTGCTCAAAATACCTGGGATTTTCCCAAAATAACCACTATATGGAGTCAAGATATATTTTTGTTGTTGATATGGACTACGTTGACGAGAGTGATGCAGTAATGTTCACTATTAAGCTTACACTGCAATGTACCTGAGAGAAAACAGATTTGACCATCTGATTTTCACCAGTAAGAAAAAAATGTTTTAAAGCTTGTTGTTTTGCAGAACTTCATTGAAAATAATCAGTTCGTTCTTGAATTAGACACCGCTTCTGCGTGTCAGAGCACGTGATATATTATAAGGAGTAACGATATGTTGTATGAAATGTAGTGAAGTAAAAAGTACGATCTTATGCTTTGGAATGTAGTGAAGTAAAAGTAAAAGTTACTCAAAATAAAACTACTCCAGTAAAGTACAGATACTTGAAAAATGTACTTAAGTACAGTAACGAAGTAAAACTACTCCGTTACTGTCCACCACTGCAATTAACTTAACATAAATTCATTATCCAGTATATATGAGTTTTCTAAAAAAAAAAAAACATTTTTTTCTTAATAATTGTAATTAGAAACATTTATTGTTGTCCTTATGGCAAGGTGTACTAAATATAACCTTGCCTTAAGCTATTTTTTTGACAGTTTGTCAACAAATTAAATATTTTAATAAACACTTAACTTAAAACCAGAATATGTTTTATAAAAGTATTCATAATCCACATTTTAATGCTTCATATATTGTTTTTCATAGTAATTGTACTTATAAAATCACATTTATTGTATTAAAAAACATTACAATACTCATCTAGTAATGCAACAATAACATTTTTAAAATGTTAGAATGTGACTGATGTACTTGTTGATCATATTGCTTTGATGCATCATATTCTTTAAAGCTATAACAATAAATGTGCATTTATAAGTATTATAATTATTGTGAAATTGTGTATTATAAATGATTAGATTATTTAAACTCTGGTTACAGCTAAAGGCTATAAAAGCACATTCAACTTATTACAAGGTGCGTTAGAAGGCATTATATGAATACTTATATAATGCATTATATATACACAAACACACTTCAATTTGCATTGCTATTTTTTTCCCCATTATTCTACACTCAGAAAAAGTATAAAAGCTGTCACCGGGTTGCTACCTTTTCAAATGGTAATTTTTTGTATTTTACTTATCTCTAAAAGATGCATATTAGTATCTTAAAGGGGTCATATGATGCTTTTTTTAAAGATCATTATTTGGTGTATTTGGTGTAACAGAATGTTGACATGCTTTAATGTTCAAAAAACACAAAGGCTAAATAAAGTGCTTTTGCTTTCGCCTAGAAACACACAGCGTCTCCTTGACATGGCTGCTTCAACACTAACTGCTGTTACTGAAACCACGCCTTCTTTCTTTGCTTGCACATTTGGGCGCATTATGCAAATATTTCCACATGGTGATGTAGATATGTGGGGGCGTGTTAGAATGAGCCGTTTTAGGGGGGCGTGGCAGAGTCTTAACTTTGATAAAGAATATCTCTTTGGTTTTGAGACTTTAGTCTTTGCAACTTCAGGGATCTTATCTATGCACAATCAGCTTGTAACACTCCAAAGAGAAAGGAAAACTTGAAATCGCATCATATGACCCCTTTAAAAGGTACATATTAATATCTAAAGAGCACATATTAGTACCCAAATGGTACATATCAGTACCTTTAGAAAAGGTGCAGTTAGAGCTTTTGTACCTTTTTTCTGAGAGTGTACGTTTGTTTACCCAGAACATGCTGATTTATAAAAACAGATAAGTACATGACTATTTATGATCTTTTTTTTATTTTTTTTTGCAAAACACTGTTTTGTCTCAGAATGGCAGCTCTGACCCAGTGACCCAAGCATAATAATAATTCACAATATCTCTGTGTGACTTCATAGCAACCACAAGAAGTTGAAGCAATACAACAAATCATTTCGGTTTGGACATGCGCAAAGGGTTATTTTTGATCTGACAGCAGTATAACAGGATATATGATATATGGTTACATCATGTGTGTGTGTGTGTGTGTGTGTGAATAGCCTCTTTGGTGTCTGTTGATTTATTTAGAAACTTATATGTATACATAATCGTTTGCCTTTATTAATGCAATGTTTGGTAGAGGCCAATGAGTAGATGTGTTTATTTGAAGTTCAAGATTAGATACAGGAAAAGAGAGGCTGTTATGTTTGTGTAGAGTCATATTTGTAACCTTTTTTTTTTGTGGTAAAGCATTTTTGCTTTTAAGATACTTTAAATTCACACAAATAATTGGAAATGACAATGAACATTGATGGCAAAGCATTACAAGTCCCAGGTGAGTTCCCAACAGATGGCAAAAAGAGACCTTTATACAATTGACTCTCATTTGCATCACACTCGTTTTTTGTGTTTTTTTTTTTTTTTTAAAGAGAACTCAGAGGAGACAAAAAACACGCAGAAAATATCCAGCTGTGACTGCGAGCAGCAATTCTAGAACACCATCTGCATGGGAACTGACCTTTTACACAATGCGAACAACTCATGATTGAAGCCTTTATTTACACTTGTACACATATGCGTAAACAACACGCACAACGGGCGCATACAGATTACCTGTCACTCATAATTCATTTGGCTCGTTTTTCCACACTCATTTTTGCCACCTGTTCCTGAGGGACATTGTCTCTTATGATGATATTATGTGGATAATTGCATACCTGGACCTTTCTCATTATTGTATGATCATATATTATGGGCATTGATGAGATTCACTGACAGTGCTTCTTGTTTTTTATTCATCAAAATAAATACATAAATAAGTAAATAATTCCAAACTTATATGCTATGTTCTGTGTAAAACAAGACATGCTGTACAACAACTCATAGTGACCACATTTACAAAAAAAAAACAGTTACTGTTCCAGATATATTCCAATTCTACTGCCATACGATGTGTTAGTGTTAACCTAAATCTTTAAAAAATAATTTTGAATTCATTAAATTAAATAAATCTCAAATAAAATATAAATATTAGATGAAAAACAAAATTAGAAATGTTGCCTTGGCTGTTTTAATATCACTCAGATACAGTTTAAAGTAGTTTTTAATCTTAAATTTTCAGTTTTCATTTTAGTTAGTTTTAGTCATTTTGTTGTTGTTTTTCCATTTTTAATATCTATATAGTTTTTATTTATTTTTATTTCCGTTTATTTCATTTTAGTTTATTAAATTTATCTTATGGGCAACTAACTGAAATGTAAGTTTAAGATGAAGTGCTGAAATTACAAAACTTTACAAAAACTTAAAAAACAAATAATGCTAAATAAACTAAAACAAATAAAAATGACAAAAGCAGATAAAATTTCAACTAAAATTAAAATGAAACTGAAAATATAAATGCTAATTCAAAATATAAATACATATTTTGATAGAACAATAATATAAATACTGAAATAACACTGACTATTCCTTTAAAACAGTACCATTTTACAATCCAGTCTCATTTTGCTGCATCACTGTGAACTGATGACCTTGAAATACAAAACACAAATTTAATAGCCGTTATGGTTTTCTCTTTCTGCATTTCTCTTTCAGATGTGCAGCATATTAAACAGAGGGACATTGTTCTGAAGAGAGAGCTGGGCGAGGGAGCTTTCGGGAAGGTGTTTCTGGCCGAATGTTACAACCTCAGCCCCACCAAAGATAAGATGCTGGTGGCTGTGAAGGTGAGGCATGTTTTTGCAGTTAAAAGCACCTTCTTCTGGCTTTGCTTTGACTTTTCTCAGAATAGATGCACTTCTCCTGTGCACTCCATTCCATTACCAGGAATGTGCATTATGAAAGTAAAGTATATTCCTGCTCTCATTTCACACAATCTAAAAAAGTTTGGGTCAAAATATCTTTTTTTACTTTATAGGCTTTAATTTTAATTTTTGTTGCACCAACTTTTCACAATCCAGTCAAATTCCAATAGCTAAAAACTAGTTTTTAAATTTGTAGAATTTTTTTCAAGATATTTAAAAATGTTTCAGCATGGACAAGAAACGCTATTCGTATAAGTGTTTTGAGAGGAAAAAAACAGCCTAAATTAGTATAGGCTGTACGTTACATTATATTATTACATTCAGAAATAATGTAGGTTAAAATAATGGTAAATAAAAGCAAAATTACAAACACAATTAGGCTATTTTAGTTCCCTTCTCTCCACAACAAATCCTCTAAAGGTGTATTTAGGCTATATAAGCGTCAAGCAAAAACAAATTAAAAACCGACTCCAGTCGGAGTTATATTAAAAATTGTCCTGGCTATTCCAAGCTCTATCATTGCAGTCAGCGGGTGTTGCAGTTGAACAGTCCACAAGTCATCAAATAAAGTGCGCACATCCATAATAAAACATGCCGCACACGGCTCCGGGGGGTGAATAAAGGCCTTCTGTAATGAATGCATGCGTTTTTGTAAGAAAAATATCCATATTCAAAACGTAATAATCACTTTAAT
>NW_015645861.1:448759-462708 GCF_001515625.1 Sinocyclocheilus rhinocerous | reverse complement strand
CTCCACAACAAATCCTCTAAAGTTGTATTTAGGCTAAATATAAGCATCAAGCCAAAACAAATTTATTTAAAAACGAAACTGAAGCCTACCTCCCTCATTCTGCATGAATCCAAATGTTTCCATATTCGCAAAGTATCTGGATGCTAACCTATTATTTATTATGTAAACTATAGGCTTTGTTCTTCACTCGCATTACGTAAAACATCATCCTTCACATAGCCTAGGCTACAGTATATCAGCAGTGAGGCACGCGCTGGTCACACTGAATGGCACAGACTGTACTACGGACTAATTAAATTGAGCGGTGTAACTTTTTATGTTTCTTTAACTGTATTTTATTTTGATGAATTAATGAACAGGCTGCGATGTCAAATTAGCAAAAATTGGTTGTATGTGCGTGTGAGGCACCGACGCGATAACTGCATTGTTTTCCCAACTGTTACTCCATAATGCTGGTTGGTCATACAGATAGAAGCAAAACATCATTCAAAACTGTAAACCTTTTGCAAAATAAAGAAAACGTCTTTCTGCCGTCTCATTTTTTTCCCCCGTGAACTTCGGAGCGTGTTATAATTATCTGAAACTCATCCCAAATTTTTTCTTTCGTTTTGTTAATCTGTTAATGATTTAAGTGAAATATATTTTGTGTATAGTACTATATATTCCTTTTTATGTAGCCTATATAGTTGTATTCTGTTTTCTCCGTTCACAGAAACGCTGCAGGTGTGTGATGTTGACCTTGTGTGTATCCGTGTTCTACACTGGTTTCAAACAAAAAGCTGCATATTACCTGCCATTCATTTTCACTTAAATGTAGGCCTAATGCTTGGCGGTTTGTGACATATCCTCGGATAAACTCTAACGCCGGTGCATTGGCATTGCGACTTACCTATGATGAATTTACAGCTGAGAGCAGGCATTTCACTCGTTGGATGACGTCACGTTTGAATAGGCCGTACTATGCCATCTGAAACTATTTTTACTATTTATTTTGTTTTGGCAAGTATTTAATTATTTTGAAAAATGTTGGATTATGCAACAGATATGCAACTCGTTGTCTCCATGCAGTTAATTAATAAACCGGTATTGGCCCTTCTCATGCTTATTTCCATCCATATTTCAAACGTAATAAACACTTTTCTCTCACTTCCGGTGACTGTCATACGCGGAAGCTGTGCCGGCGGATGACGGTAGCACGTCGGCGTTGCGTGATTAGTGACAGATCCGAAACTCAGCACAATTTTTTTCTTTCGTTTTGTTAATCTGTTAATGATTTAAGTGAAATATATTTTGTGTATAGTACTATATATTCCTTTTTATGTAGCCTATATAGTTGTATTCTGTTTTCTCCGTTCACAGAAACGCTGCAGGTGTGTGATGTTGACCTTGTGTGTATCCGTGTTCTACACTGGTTTCAAACAAAAAGCTGCATATTACCTGCCATTCATTTTCACTTAAATGTAGGCCTAATGCTTGGCGGTTTGTGACATATCCTCGGATAAACTCTAATGCTGTTGCATTGCCATTGCGACTTACCTATGATGAATTTACAGCTGAGCGCGGGCATTTCACTCGTTGGATGACGTCACGTTTGAATAGGCCGTACTATGCCATCTGAAACTATTTTTACTATTTATTTTGTTTTGGCAAGTATTTAATTATTTTGAAAAATGTTGGATTATGCAACAGATATGCAACTCGTTGTCCTATAGTATAAACAAACTCGCGAGACTAGCATATCTCAGAGGCGCGCGCTGCGCATACGTGCATACGGCTTCCGCGTATGACCGATACCAACAGATATGCAACTCGTTGTCTCCATGCAGTTAATTAATAAACCGGTATTGGCCCTTCTCATGCTTATTTCCGATATGCCGATGGATTTAAAATAATAAAAAAATCGGCTGATAAATATCGTATTTTGTATCGATAAATACATCGGTGCATCCCTACTAAAAACCGAGCATCACCCTACTGTACATCTTGTTCTTGTTGAATCCAAAATAACTGAATGCAGTTTTGTGTTCTTACTGATTCCTAATAGAATGGCAGAAAGGTGTGTGTGTTTGTGTATAGTGACAAAATCTTCTTTACTTTATCACAAACTATTTTTGTGTCCAATGTAAAATATGGGTGCTTTTGAAAAACCAGTTAAGAACTGGTCTAGAACTTTCTAAGGCCAATAACATCATTTAACCATTGGAAAGCACTCTCCACATATTGGTTTTCCACTTGATGTCCAATGTAAAATATGGGCCCTTGAGAACAGGTCTAGAATGACTTCTTAATGCCAATATTGTCATTTAACCATTGGAAAGCGCTCTCCACATCTGAACTTCCTCCTGTAATCCAATGTACCACCTCACCAGAGCGATTGAAACCATTACATCATAAAGATAACCGAAGATGCTGTGAAAATACTCCAGTGTCATGAGGATATCTTATGAACCTGGGGCTGTCAGGCCAGCTCCCTGGCAGGATGCTGCAACAGAAAGACAGTGCGTCAGGACTGTGTTGAGTGGCATGGAGCTAACACTTCCCCTGACGGAAATGAGCACTTCACCATTTGTGTCATATACGCCATTCTCTGACGATGCCTCCCTCTGCTTGTGTCAGGGAGATCAGGGGAATTCTGTAATTAAAATCAAATTTCATCATGTGCCATTCAGGCTAAGTTATCATTTAATTTGTAGGAGCAGGACTCACAGTAAAAAGGCTAGTAAGCGCTTTGGAGTGCCTGGGAAGATTAAATGGTTGTGTTTTTGTTATGCTATAAATGCTTTAATAAGGATATCTATCCTACACAGTTGCCTGGGATTATACAGTAGATATATACAGTAAAACGTTATCACATTTCCTATATGGTAAAAATTTATCAAAGCAAATTGATCTAGGTCTAAAAATTTGCATTTCCCAGAAAGTGAGATGTAATTTGTCAGATGGGAAATGTAATGCATGTAATGTTAGGTTAAGCTGTGTCAGGAAAGAAAATTACATATATTCTTGCAGAATGTTGAAAATTGTTATAATACGTTCTTCTGCCATCCGATAAAGCCATGCAATTGCTTTGTATTTCCTGATAACAGCATGCAAATTTGACATCAGGATGTATGAATAAATGTTGTAACTTTCAGTTTTGAGAGAACCATTTTTAACAAACTATTCAAAATTATTTATGTTAATTAAAATACAGCAGAAATTAAATAAAATATTTATATTAGATAAACTAAAAAAAAAATAAAATAGAAATGTTGCCATGGTAACTAATTGAAATAAAATAAATTTAATCTGAAGCACTAAAACTACTAAAACTAAAACAGAAATAAAAATAAAGCTACATATCAATATTTACAAAAAAGGAATAAAAATGACAAAAGCACATAAAAATACTAAAACGTTTAGAATTAAAAATGTATGACATACTGAAGAATGTATCATCAAATTTCTTGTGCATGCTGAAAATTTTCTGTAAAAGCACATTTATCTTGGTCTAAAAATGTGTCAGTCAATTCGGTATGTATGTATGAATGAATGAAAGAATAAACATTAAAAAAATTAAATTAAATAAAACATTTTATAAAATAAAATAAAAATATTTACCATAATGATAACTGCTTTCAGCAAATGCAATTATAAATACTACTTCAAAATGTTGAAAATTAAAATCCAAATAATATGCTGCAAAATAAGACATTGCATTCTGATTTATTACCTGTTTATATTCATTCTTCTATTTGAAAACTCCCCATTTAACTTAGCCTTTAACATGAAACAGTTTATGCAAGTTGCGTCACTGCACCACTTTTGTTTTGAGAATTCATGCTATGGCCTTTTGTTGTACATTTTTGTCTCATTTCAGTTTATGGCAGACATCCTGAAATGCAATTAGGCATATTAGTTTAACCTCCATCTCATTTCTCCTTGCTTAGAGGACGACTTCAGTAAAAGCGTGGCATCCTGCTCTCCACCATGCATTCGTTCTTGTCTGTACATCTCCTAAAGTAAACATACTTTCTGTTTCTCAGACTCTCAAAGATCCCACCCTGACTGCCAGAAAAGACTTTCAACGGGAGGCCGAGCTCCTCACCAACCTCCAGCACGAGCACATTGTGAAGTTCTATGGCGTGTGTGTGGACGGCGACCCTCTCATCATGGTGTTTGAGTACATGAAGCATGGAGACCTCAATAAGTTTCTGAGGTATTTTTATTGGGATTTCAGTGGGAAATATAGAGCACAGGCTCCTTAAAAAAATGTGCCTCCAAAAATGTACCTTTAAATTAATTCACTCCATTTTTCAGCTGAAATTAACACTAGAGATAGTAAAACGCCAACAACTATTATTCTTTTTCTAACAAATTATGATTATGAGGGCAGGTTATTGATTAATAAAAGATGTTATGACCTCAAAATGCTTGTACTATAGCACATGATTTGTAAATAATACATTTTGATGTTTGCATCACATAAGCTCCATATGTATGGCTTTTTTAATGTAGGAAACGTCTCGGTTACGTACGTAACCCACAACCTGAACACCGTCACAACCCTGTGGCGCTGCAATTGTTGACAAGCCGTGGCGTGCCACAAAAGCTCCGCTAAGGTCGTAACCTTCCCAAAGCCCCAGCGCAAATTCACTGACCTTGGTACCGAAGGGGACCAACTGTGAGTACATCGTTGCTGGAGAAGGCCATGCTGCTGTTCCGTCCACAAAAAAGTTTTTGGAAGGGATTTCAACCTTCAATGAAAGATTGCTTCAAATATTTCCTATTTGTTCTTTCAGACTGGCAGAACGATGGGGAAGCGAGCCTTAAGGGAAAAGGTCACTACGGAGACCACATCCTACCCGTAGGGAGGTGACATGTGGAGATACTGATATGGACTGACCCAGGGGGCAGTACTACATATGAAATGGGTCTCTGAGGCAGGTCCTACCTCAGAGTAGGGATGAAACAACTTCCAGAAGAGACTGACAGAGCGGGTCTGTTAAGGGAAGACACGGGTTTACCGAGAGGGAAACCTTACCGTGGAAGAATACACATATGGGATTACCCGTAGGGAATCAAGCCATATGGACACCTAGCCAAGTACAGGGGCTGGCCGGGACTCCGGGCATGCTAACACCAGTACTGGGCCTACTGGAGGATGCTCGACCAGGGTTCTCCAACCAGGGAACTCTACTGGGAGAAGAAAGGCGCTCGCATCCCCATGTGAGGGGGAATGGCGCAGCAAGCATGACACCGAGCCAGATCTTCCCGCCAATTACCTGTTACCCAACACACGTGAAGAATCCTGCTCTACACAAAGGATGTAAAACCTCGCAAAGGTGTTAGGTATCGTCCAGCTCGCAGCTCGACAGATGTCTGCCCAAGAGGCGCCGTGCGCCAGACCCAAGAGAAGGCAACACTCCGAGTGCAGCGGGCTCTCACCCCCAGGGGGCACGGCTCGCCTTGGGATTGGTACACCAAGGCGATGGCATCCACCTTCCAGTGGGTCAATCTCTGCTTGGAGACAGCCTTCCCATTCTGCTGGCCTCCAAAGCAGACAAGGAGCTGCTCAGAGCTTCTGAAACTCTGAGTGCGGTCCACATATATGCGTAACGCTCTTACTGGACAAGCAACGCCAAGGCTGGATGGCTTGCAGGTTCACCACCTGATCTCGGAAGGGAGTGGTGGGAACCTTGGGCACGTATCCAGGCCGGGGTTTCAGGATAACGTGAGAGTAGGCCGGCCTGAACACAAGGCACTCTTCACTTACCGAAAGTGCTTGGAGGTCCCCGACCCTCTTGATGAAAGTGAGCACGATCATGAGCGCTGTCTTAAGAGACAGGAACTTTAGCTCAACTGAATCAAGCGGCTCAAAAGGACCCCTCTGAAGTCCAGCCAGGATAATAGAGAGATCCCAGAAGGGTATCAGGGGTGTCCTAGAAAGATTCAACCTTCTGGCATCCCTCAGGAACCTAACGATCAGGTCATGCTTTCCCAGGGACCGGCCGTCCACTGCATCGTGATGTGCTGCGCATCGAGCCAACGGCAGAACAGAAAGAAAAAAATTCCCCGCCCGGCCCTCCTCCGGTGGAAGGAGCGGTGCTGTCCTCAGCACCTCCAGAAGAGCAGTATCCCACATCTCTGGGTTGCCCATGTCAGGGCTGCTTCGTCATCTTCCTAGAGAATCTAGCGGCCGGATGCGACACGGGAGGCGCCCCTCTCCTGCGTGGGGCTTGACGCTCCGGCCTCGACGATGTCTCAGCACGGGGCGGTGCCGGTGTGGAGGACGCAGGAGGGCACCACGGCGACGGTGTCAGGGCTGCTTCGTCGTCATCTTGGAGGACTTAGCGACTGGATGTGGGGGGTGCCGATCTCCTGCGTGGGGCTCGACGGTGTCTCAGCACAGGGCGGAGCCGGAGTGGAGGATGCAGGAGGGCGCCCACGGCGACGAGCAGGCTGAGACACGGCCCGCGACGGAACGGTGACAGCTGGAGGATCACGTCGGGGCAAGATGTGATGTATGGCCTCAGTCTGCTTGTTGTACTGCTGAGAACTGCTGGGCACAGCCCTCGACAGCGTCGCCGCACAGGCCAGCCTGAGAGATGGGAGTGTCAAGAAAGCGCACTGTCAACGTCTCTCATCTCGACCAGGCTGAGCCAGAGATGGCACTCCTGGACCACCAGAGTGGACATCGCCTTCCCGAGGGACCGCGTTGTGACTTCCGTCGGCCAGAGGGCGAAGTCAGTTCTTTGGCAGTGAGAGCCGCCGACAGCTTACAGGCTTTGGACAGGAGACGCGGACAATTCCTCCAAGTGGCGGGTGTTTTGCGGGCACAGGTGCACCGCAATCGCTCTCTCCACCTGGAGAATGTCGACGCACCCCCTAGCCGTCCCGCCATCGAGGGTAGTGAGGACGGAGGAAGGAGACGAGCGGCTTCTGGCCGTAAAAGGGGCAGTCCACGATTACATCACTTCATCATGCACCTCCGGGAAGAAAAGAAACCAGAGCAAAACGCGGTTGTGAGCCGCGCTCCGCACTGAGAAACCAATCATCAAGCCGCGAGCGCTCAGGGCTGGGCGGTGTATTCACCTCCAACCTGATGCTCACAGCTGCCCGGGCAAGCATGGCCGTCAACTCTGGGTTCGATTTGCCAGTGGCGACAACACCCGAGGGGGGCAGCCCCACCGAATCTTCATCCTCAGAGGTCAACAGCCCATCCCCCGATGCTGCAATCGACATCTGATCCCCCGGCGGCACACCGAATGACATGCTGGGACCGCCATAAGACAGCCCAGCAGAATCACCCAGCAGCCGCACAGAACAAGCGCTGCGGAAGGGGTGAGAGGTCAGTGGGGCATGGCCCGGCGGAGAAGCTCTCACTGTCAACCTCAAATCTCCCAGAGCACTAGCCGGCGGTCCTCTGCTCGTGGCAGAGCAACCGGGACGGGTAGTGACAGAGGGGTCTGCTCCTTTCCTTTTAAGAACGGAGAGACGCGATCGCAGTGTTGCCATGGTCATGCACTCGCAGTGTGGGCATGAACCATCCATGAACGCGTCTTCAGTGTGCTGAATGCCCAGACACGGAAGACAATGCTCGTGGCCGTTGTCAGAGGACAGGAAACGACCGCATCCAGAAGGACGCGAATCGTCCGTGATTTGCTCTTTTAGAAAATCTGCTCTTTTAGTTGAAGCGCCCAGGGGAATTGCTGAAAGGGACACCGCTGTTCGCGCCGTACCGCCAACCAGAACAGCTTCCCGACACACAGCAGATGAATGGCTTTGTGGAGTATAACAGCTTTTCATACAACCACTCGGCTCCGAAGCAAAAATCTGAAGAGTGGATGCACCTATCGCCTATTTATACCTGTATGCATGGGGAGTGGCTCAGGTATGCAAAATCCACTAGCCAATTTTCATTGGCGTTTTCTCTTAAACTCAGAGATGATTGGTCTCCCAAGTGAGACCCCATATGTCGTTCGACATAACTCGTAGTGACCGACAGATAGGGAACTTGCTTGGTAGACCACCTGGTACAGTATTGCACTTGCAGGTCAGCTGTGTGAAAACACAAGTCGCGATAAAACAGCTCAACGGTTGATTTAACAAATGCGTTTTTATCTCATGTTTACTTTTGATAACACTAGGTTTAGGGTAAGATTTAGAGTAGATGGTCATTTTTTTCAAAAGTGATAGAATATTAACCTTTCAGTTCCACTCACTGGACATTGTCATCATATGTACAACAGCCAAACTAATAAAACGTTGCCAGACACACTTCTATAATCACTCACTGGACATTTCACTAGAAAGTGTTGCAAAACATGCAAGAAGTGACAATATCATTTTGCAGAAATGTTGCCACAG
This sequence comes from Sinocyclocheilus rhinocerous, assembly GCF_001515625.1. Lineage (NCBI taxonomy): Eukaryota > Metazoa > Chordata > Actinopteri > Cypriniformes > Cyprinidae > Sinocyclocheilus > Sinocyclocheilus rhinocerous. Next base: position 454,359 of record NW_015645861.1, on the reverse strand, counting down.
GCATATATTTCCAATGAGTCTGGGCTGGAATTATAGGACTTGCATATTATGCACTCCCTAAGCAAAGGCAGTCTGAAATTGTAGGTAGTGAAATTATTCTAGCTCCTAAGATGCCTAATTTTGGCCAGAATTTTTGGGAATATCATGTTTCCTTCATGAATTATGTCATTTTATCATGCGTTGCAACAAGTAATGAACATTTTCATGTAATACGGTGGATAGAGCCAACCCAGAGGACAATTTTATAGCTCACAGGTAGCTCAGTAGACTTAATTGAGTTTTGTTATTTTTATTGAGGAACCAACTTTGTCTAAAATATTTTTCTTAAAATCCTTTAGGATAAATAAAAATGGACAGAGTATTATGCTTAATAGCATAGCCAAGATAATTTGACCCTTGAGCAATTTAAAGCATTACTGAGATCTCTTCTGAAAATTTAAGACTTTTTGTCCTCCGGTTCATGTTATCATTGTAATTCAGATATTAAAGAGATCTGAAAGATTTACTGATGGGAAGTAGTGATATATAATTTAAAATGTTTAATTTCGCCATTTCAAATATGAGACACATAAGGTTACTGCTCAAATCAATCAATTATGAAGTTTCATTTCGATGCTGTTTATGTAGACAGCTGCCCATGTAGGCATTAGATACTGAAACAGCTCACTAGGATTTGAGAGACAAGATTCTATTTCAAAATGGCAGCTCATGTTTGAACTTCTTTGTATGCACGTCGCAAGGTGGATTGAGGCCATGTGAATTGTAATTTGCAGGGGAGAACTGTGAAAATATAAAGACAGATAGAGAACTGGATTGAGATGATTGTCTTGTGGGAGCAAAGTGATGGGTGATGATAATAAATTATTCTTTTGTATAGGGAGAGAATTTTTTCTTACACTTATGCAGATGGCCGGACTTCCATTTCAAGAAAAAAAATTATGAAATTATTTTTAGAAAAGCTGCAATGATACAAGTCTGGTTGATTTTCATGGACAGCAAAAGGATTTTGGCAGCAGACTCCAGTTAAGCTTCATGCTGATGATTTGTGTGTTGAATTAAAGAGATTTAGCGAGAACTTAGGTAAAGCATATTAGACAAGTCAAAGTACATCATTTGAAGAATAGTGCACAATAGTGTACTGCCTAGTTTTTTTCAGCAGCCTTGGTTAGGACTTTTTTTCTCCATTCATTTACTCCATAGACATTTCAAAAATATTCTTCAGTAGTTTTAAGTTAAGTTATAAACTAACCAACAGCTGAATCCCAACTTGTGGTTTGGTTTGGTTCATGACTCACAAGCTTTGATTTGAAGTAAAAATAAAAACATAAAAGAAGTAAAAAGCATAAAAGTAAAGGTAAAGACTATGTATGTAATCAAATCATAAATAATTATTTAAAACTAATGACTAAGTTGTTGATTATACACTAACATCAAAAAGTTTGTGGGATTATTTTTTTGAAGAAATTAATAATTTTATTCAGCAAGGATGCGTCTCCTTCTCCTGTATCAGAGTATTATTGAGCCAGTTCTTATGTATGGTGCCATTTGTTTTTTTCATATGCTTACAGCTGCTAATAGGAACAAACTTTTAAAGATATATAATTTGGCTAGTAGGATTATTGGTATTCCTACTCCTAAATTATCAGATTGTGTTACTTCAGCTACAATCCGGAAAGCACACATAATCCTAAAAGACCCAGATCACCCACTCCATCGGTATTTCATCCCTCTCCCATCTGGCCGTACCTATGTAGAAGGACTAACTTTAGTAAGAGTTTTGTTCCTACAGCTGTACTAACTTTAAACACATAGAAAATCAGTCATCATCGTACACTCTTGCATTTTTTATTTTTTTTTGTGGGGGCCGTAACTGTTCGTGAATGTATTGTGACAAGTGTGTATATTATGTGTAGCTGTCCTTGTGATTTATACGCACCTTATAAAATTATAATAGATATAAAATTATCTATTTAATAAAAAATGGCAATAAAAAAATGATATTTAAAAATAAATGCTGTTCTTTTGAACTTTTTATTCAGCATAGAATCCTGAAAAAAATGTCTCACTGCTTTCACAAAATACATGCCTCTATATACATTTCTGCAACAGCGTAATTGCATACCTTACTGCACGTTTTGCGGCAGTTTCAAAGTACAATGTCCAGAGAGTGGTGCTAAAACACGTTCAATTTGTGACCGTGGCACGTTTTTATTATGTTGGTACAGACACGTATTGCTGAGTTTTTATTACGCTGCTTGAGGTATGTATTGCGGCTATTCAGAATTGAAATATCCAGGGAGTATCACTTAAGGTTAATGCTCTATCATGTTGAAAATATCCCTTACACCAAACCCAACCCTAAACCTACCCGATAGTGTTAACAAATGCAAAAGTGATATAAAAACACATTTGACACATAAAAACACGCTGCTGAAGAGGCACTGACCAGGAGAGATGCACAAATTACAGTTGAGCCCTTTTGAACAGCCACCTTATGCAAATGCTGCCGCAATCAGAAAAAAATCATTTTTCCTGAGTGAAGAGAAAATCGAAAAAGTTAACTGAATAGGTGATTTTATTTCGCCAGGCAGCTGAAGTCAAAGCACATCTTTCTTTGCCTTGACTTACTCAAATTAGACAGCTTTACAGGATTAAAGGATTAGAGGGGGAATTATTTTATGGGGCAGTAAGGCAGTGCGTTTGAACACTTCGACCCTGTGCCCTTTTACATTGATCCATAATAATTTTTCCCTGCTCGGATCCTAAACGCAAGTAATTGCAAACCTGGACGAAGCTCAGCAGTGAAGGACAATTACTGCCCAGACTAACAAGTGTAACCAATATGCCTTTCTCCCCACATTTCAGAGCCCATGGTCCAGACGCCATGATCCTCGTGGATGGCCAACCGATGCAGTCTAACGGGGAACTTGGTCTCTCGCAGATGCTTCATATCGCTACACAGATAGCGGCAGGCATGGTCTACCTGTCCTCCCAGCATTTTGTGCACCGTGACCTGGCCACCCGCAACTGCCTCGTGGGTAACGGCCTGCTCGTGAAAATTGGAGACTTCGGGATGTCCAGAGACATCTACAGCTCAGATTACTATCGAGTAAGTATCACAATAGCTTAAAGTGGTCATATGATGCGATTTCAAGTTTTCCTTTCTCTTTGGAGTGTTACAAGCTGTTCGTGAATAGATAAGATCCCTAAAGTTGCAAAGACTAAAGTCTCAAACCCAAAGAGATATTCTTTATAAAAGTTAAGACTCGTCCACGCCCTCCTAAAACGCCTCGTTTAATCACGCCCACACATGTCTACATCAGTGTGTGGGAAGATTTGCATAACGCCGCCCAAATGTTCACACAAAGAAAGGCGGCGTAACTTTGATTCTCGCTGTAGTATTGTTGCTGCCGCCACCACCATGTCGTGGAGACGCTGTGTGTTTTGTTGTGGAAGCGAAACTACTTTGTTTGGTCTTTCAAAAGAGGACACAACTAGAAATCAGTGGTTAAGTTGTATTTACTGTTCCAGAACAGTTCAAACCAAATATTTGTGTGTGTGCAACGCATTTTACGGAGGACGAGGACTGTTTCCTGGGAGAGTAGCCTACAATGCCGGTGTTCCGGTGAATTCCGTTCCCCTGTTTTCCTTTATTTGTGCTAACAATAGCAACCCATTAGATCGAGTTAAATGCCAAGGACAGCAAAATATTCCACTGAGAAATTGGATTGTGGAGTGAGTCTTCGTATTCAAGCCAGTCGTAAACTGAAGGCCAGAAACATCTTTATCAGCTGCACATACACACGCTTACTCACAGTCTACAATATTGACAAAGCAGAGAGATTACGAAATTATTAACGCATTGGACACGTTCACTGTGTCAAGTGATTATAAATAGGGGATCCTGCCAAGCACGTAATCCACACATGGCGAGTCATATTGACGTTTGTTGTCCTCTGGGGCTCGAGCGTCTGGCCACAGGAATGGAGCATGACTGGTAGAGAGATTGAGGTACTGTCATCAGTGACCAATTCAACCGCCTTTGTCAAGACGTTATAAGTGGCACATCGACATCCTGTCACCTAATGGCCTGCCAAGTATCTTTTTGCATGAGATGTTTTTGATAACTCTGTTTAGAGCCTCCAATTGTTGTACAGAAAACGGATTCAGGGAAAAGCACAGCACAGGCTCGATCCCTCAAACACGCTGCGGATTGACTTAGCTGTCATCTTGGGTTTTCTTCACCACAAATAGCCGATTACACGCTATAAACAAGTGAAATGTACAGGTCGCCCTGTCATTTTGGTTTTTAACACCCTGTAAATAAACCACTCATGACATTAAATGTCATCACATAGGCGAGGTTTTCTTTCTAACTCTTTAAAGGTTGGTTTTTACTTGAAATTCGGCCAAATTCGGTTTTAAATGGTTGGAGAAATCCGTTATCGGCCATGGATGCATGAATCTGCTTCCCCGGTTACTAAGTATAAAAGCGTAAATGCCCAGAGAGTAGCTCTAGTGGGGCTGTAATCCATTCTCCACCATGCTGCTTTGCTCTTCATACCCATAATCTAATCTAGCCCTCTACCATTGAGCCACAGACTAGCCGGTAATCCAGTTTACAAACTACCAAAATAAAGCAAAAAAACATGTTGCCTTCTTCCTGAAACCCACACCATGCTGAATGGAAATATGGTCAATCAGCAGAGCGATTCTTCTTTTTCCGCTTTCAACCTTTTATTGTCTAATGGGCTTGTCAAATCACAAACTGCCAAGATAATTGCTCCAGTCTCAACCACAAAGCCCAAGGTGATACAGTGGATAGTGGTTTGAATGATTGCTTAACCAATTTTAATTGCTCGTCTTAATGAGGGATTTGAAAGTAATTTACATTATTTAAGGGCCGGGACATGTGTGAGTCTCCTGTAAGTCTATTATTAAGATCACTGTTACTCAGCTCGTTTAAATGATCAATTAGCAATTCACATGAATTTATCCAATAACTCTAATACCATTTGAAATACAAATTAAGGTGAGACACATGTAGGCCACCAGGTACTATAACATACAGCACAATGAACGATAGATAGATAGATAGATAGATAGATAGATAGATAGATAGATAAAAATCAGTTATATGAATTTTCTTTTTTATCTTTCTTAATCCTACTTACACTGCATCAATTCAAATTTGAATTTAACAGTCAACAACCATGCAAGACACTTTTTTTTGCAGGTTTTTATAGATAAAACTGGCTGATTACTAGAGATGACAGAACATATTGATGTTTTTAATTAGCTACACTTTCAGATGTATTTTTTAGTAAAACACATTTTGATTTTGTTCCATGCAAAAAAAAAATAAAAATCTAATATCACAAATGAGATGGTTTCACAGCAGGGGTACTGCAGTGAACTGATATGAGAGGCATCTGCAATGTATAATGCAGCCTTTTATTTCACTACATCCCTCCCTAGGATTCTGAATTAAAGATTCTGCAGCCTTTTTTCTTAAAAGAGAACATATTATAGAGTTTATATGAGAAACAGGGCAATGATTACTGTGCAACAGGACATTTTTTCACCGCAAAAAAAAAAAA
>NW_015645861.1:432373-448683 GCF_001515625.1 Sinocyclocheilus rhinocerous | reverse complement strand
TTTGGCTTAAAATAAGTAACATTATCTGCCAGTGGGGTAAGAAAAATATTCTTGTTTTAAGAGCATTTTACTTACCCCACTGGCAGATAATTTTACTTGTTTTAAGTAAAATTCACTTCATTTGGATTCCCCACCCAGCAAGAAACAATACTAAATATCTTATGTGATTTTGCTTATCTAGTAAATGCATCTTGATTTAAGAATTTAGATATTTTGACTAAACAAGACAAAAATACTAAGACACGCCTTTTTTGCAGTGTTCATACTTCATACAGTATATTGTAAATTTCTAAAATGTTACAGACATGTCAGCATTGTGTCAGAATGAGTACAGTGTGCGCTAAACAAGTCCATGTCCAACCACAGTACACAAGTGTGATTTCACACATCATTGTTTTATGAAACATGTCAGTATACAATTCATAATGTGATGCTATCATGTCTCGCTGCAGACTTCCTGTTTGCACCTTCATTTTGCATCCTCTGCCGACTATCACTTGCAATAAGAACAGCTAAAATACAAATAAACACAGACTATATATATATATATATACATACATATATATATATATATATATATTCTTCTTTATTTTATTTCATAGGGTTTGGAGTTTGGAGCACAGCTTCTCTCCAAGTGCCATTTGGCAAAGTAAAAATATAAAATGTGCCAAAAGGTAAAACTAAATGTTGCACTCAATTTTGAAATGTACGAAGAAAGTAAATCAAAATTAGTTATTTTATTTAATCATGATGAGTTTTGCAGAGTGTTAAAAGATTTGTGTTTACATATACTGTACCTAGTAAGGATTTTGAAAATCTTTTTCATATAATCTTTCAAATAAGTCTCTTATGCTCACCAAGGCTGCATTCATTTGATCAAAAATAGAGTACAAACAATAATATTGTGAAATATTATTACAATTTTAAATAACTGTTTTCTATTTTAATATATTTCAAAATGTAATTTATTTCTGTGATACAAAGCTAAATTTTCTGCATCATTACTCCAGTTTTCAGTGTTGATCCTTCAGAAATCATTCTAATATACTGATTTGCTCCTCAAGAAATATTTCTTCTTATTATCAAATGTTAAAAATATAGATAATATATGATATATATGATATTTTTTTCCAGAACACTTTGATGAATAAAAAAATTTGAAAGAACAGCATTTATTAAATTTTTTTGTAACAATTTAAGTCTTTATTGTCATTTTTGATCAATTTAATGCAGCCTTGATGAATAGAAGTATTAAGTTTTTTGTTGTTTTTTTATTACTGACCCCAAATATTTGAAAGGTTGTATATATTTACAGTATTCATTCTCGTTGGTGTACGTGCTCTTTCATGCCCTCCGTAGGGTCTGTGCATCACGCTGCTGCAGCACAGTTCATTGCACTAATGCACTGCCTCACACACAAACACACACACAACAGTGTCTCTTTCCTCCTCAACAGTGAGCGCTCTGCTTGAAACTACACACAGCAACCGGTAATAAAAATGACTTCAGAAAGCACATACTGTATGATCTCTCCTTTAACACACTAAAGTGTTCTAGAATTGACAGAGTATATAATATTGCATTACAGTTAATCAGAATCAGTGGTTTTATGTTTGTGACGAATTGCAGCTCCAAAAGCTTTTAAACTTTTTTTTTTCATAGAAAATATGTAATGCTGTTTTTTGTTCAAAGTCAGCCTCTGAAAACAGTTAGAGCACATGATCTCCCAGAGCACACTAATTACGCAATTCACAACTTCTGCAACAAGTGTATTAGTTTATCAGGGTCTGCAAAAGCTGAAAGTAATACATTGATGTGAATCTTTAAACTATAGAATTTATATTTCAGTATAATATGTTCAGAATTTCTAGAATGCCAAGCAAGATCAAAACTGTTGCATTGCATGCATCTTTTTAGTTCGCCAAAAGAGCTTTTGATAACCAGTCAGATCTAAACTAATAGACTAAGCTGTTAACTTGTTTACAAGAAGAGCGAAATGTCATCCATACCACGTAAGATGTCTGTGAGCAATGCTTGATGTGTAATCTTTCTTGTAGGTGGGAGGTCACACCATGCTGCCCATACGCTGGATGCCTCTGGAGAGCATCATGTACAGGAAGTTCTCCACCGAGAGCGATGTATGGAGCTTCGGAGTCATTATGTGGGAGATCTTCACCTATGGGAAACAGCCATGGTTTCAGTTATCCAATAATGAGGTAAATGTTGACAAAACCATTGTTAGAACATCAGTGTGAATATGACATTTTTAGAACGTGAGTGTGATCTCTACAGGCGGGGTGTAATGCTGTCGGAGATCAGGTTAGAAGCTCACATCTCACCACACACACACAGTTCGACTGGAAAACCTTGTGAGCTGGCTACCTAGAAAGTATTTTAAGGCATCATATGTGCACTGACACGAGGGCTGTTAAAAAAGGTGGAATAGGTCCAAAGTCTGAATTATATATCCGTTTCTCGTGGATTTGTCAGTCCTGTTTTACATTATGTCAAGCTCATATTCATATTCAGGCTCTCATAGTCTCTCTATATATGTGACCCTGGAGCACAAAACCAGTCATAAGTAGCACGGGTATATTTGTAGCAATAACCAACAATACATTGAACTGTATGGGTCAAAATTATACATTTTTCTTTTATGCGAAAAATCATTAGGATATTAAGTAAAGATCATGTTCCATGAAGATATTTTGTAAATTTCCTACCATAGATATATCCAAATTTTTGATTAGTAATATGCATTGCTAAGGACTTCATTTGGACAACTTTAAAGGCGATTTCTCAATATTTAGATTTTTTTGCACCCTCAGATTCCAGATTTCCAAATAGTTGTATCTCGGCCAAATATTGACCTATCCTAACAAAACATACATCAATGGAAAGCTTATTTATTCAAATGTGTTATATTTAAATATAAATATATTTTATATATTTAACTATTATATACCTCTTATTTTAAAATATTTAATAATATTTATTTAAAGAATTTATAAAAAATAGTTCAGCCTAATTAAAAATAATTTTTAAAAAATGCATTACCATTCAAAAGTGTGGGTTCTGTAAGATATTTTTTTTAAAGATACTTTTATTTAGCAAGGATGCATTAAATCCTGGGGAAAAAGCATCCTGGTTTCCACAAAAATATTAAGCAGCACAACTGTTTTCATCATTGATAAGAAATGTTTCTTTAGCACCTAATCAGGATGTGACACTGAAGCCTGCAGTAAAGATACTGAAAATTCAGCATTTCATCACAGGAATAAATTACATTTTGAAATATATTAAATTAGAAAACATTTATTTGAAATTGTAATAATATTTCAAAATTTTACTGTAATGTTTGATCAGAAAAAAAATGCAGCCTTAGCTTCAAAAACATTTTTTTACTTTTTTTTTTTACGCACTCCAAACCTTTGAATGGTAGTGTATATGTGTGCTAAGTATTTTTATGCCTAATATTTTAGATTAGAATGCTAATACAAATCAATTGGGAGTTTAGTGTGAGCAAATTATGGGAATGGGACAAATAGAGAGTCAAAATCCCACCTAACATTTGACATTTCAACCAACATTGCTGTATCAGATTGATGCTATGCACGGCTGTTCACGGAAAAGTGAGCAAGACACCACAGTTACAATATCATGATTATGGTTAAATAACTAAACTAAAACTAACAAAAATATGAATGAAACTAATAAAAACTAAACTGAATTTTATAGCAAATTTGAAAACTATATTAAAATAAAACGAATTTAAAAATTCAAAACTATAATAACCTTGGCTCAAACCAATAGAGTCACAGTGTGCAACATGAGTTCTATTTGACTGAAATAGCATGACAAAGTAAACACACCACCTCTAAATCAATTGCACACATTTGCTCATTTCAGTCTCTCTCTTTTTTGCAGGTCATTGAATGCATTACCCAAGGTCGGGTTCTAGACAGGCCTCACCTGTGTCCTAAGGAAGTGTACGACCTCATGTTAGGCTGCTGGCAAAGAGAGCCGCAACAAAGACTGAACATCAAAGACATTCAGAAAGTCCTTTACGCTCTGGGAAAAGCCACGCCTGTCTACTTGGACATCCTCGGCTGAGACTGGTGCGACGTCTCAGCAGAACCCAACACAATCCAGGAATAACCAAACAAGCCCTTTTCCCCGCGTCGGCGCTCCACTGTAAAACCACCAACACGACGGAGATGGACTTTAAGTGCCTGCAACACTTTTTTTCGATACACTGGGTATACAGAAAAAAAGTTTAAAAAACAAATATTTAAAAACAAACTTTTACATTTTGTTTACGGTATATAGTGTACAGAATTATTCTACAAAGACTACAAAAACAATTTCCTAAAAAGTGATGGCGAAAGCAGAATGTTGCCTTCGGTGTGGCGGCACTGTGTTTGAGAAATGATGATTTTCAGTGTTTCATTTTATAAGCATATATACACACATATATGAATATATTTTTTATTTATTTTCTTTCTTTCATTTTGAAGGTAAAGTATGGGTGCCTGTCATGTTTAGTGCTGTTGATATATTATCTTTTCAAGACGGCTGCTCTTTGGTTCTGCTCTGCTTTAACAGCTGGGATTTTGTGAGGAAAGCCTTATTAGGTTTCGATTATTTTGTCGATGCTGCGGTCAGCATCCTTTTCTCTTATTTTTTTCTTCCTGCAACTTTGATTTGATGATCTATAGCTCTCAAACGGGCAACTTGGAACCTTTAGAATACTGAAGCGTTGATATATTTTCATCATACGTGATTGTATATACTGTAAATTTATATTCTTGTCAACCTGTTAACTTATTTTTTTTTTTATGTGTTTTGATTTCTTTTTCGACACAAGCGTTATTTTGTGACGTACTCTTTAGAAAGGGTCAGCCAGGAGAGAACATAAATATCACACAGTATCTTAAAATGAGCACGTGGCGGCTCATTAATAATACAGGGTCTCTAATATTGTCGGAGGGAAATGCATCATGGCTGAGTCCAGTCTGTAACCATGCTGCTGTACTTTTCTGAAAACTAGAACTAAACTGCAGGTTCAAAGTCACCGAGATCCTAAAATGACACCTGTTTGAATCGATGTTTCGCAATCTTCATAGCGTTTGATAAATATCAATGCCATCGCATCTAAAGTTAACGATTTCATGTTGTTGTCTGTAGCTAAACAGTTCTATGTTATTCCAGGGGCCGTTTCTCTGAGATGTTTGTTGATACGACACCAAATCTTTTTGATGTCAGGATTTCGATGTCAACGGATTCTCTTTCCTCTTTGCAGTACCACAGATATTTGCAAACGACATATTAAAATGTATGTTTTAGATTAAGTATTAAATAAATATCAGAACCTTGTCAAATCAAGTCTTTCCTGTTCGTTGTGTTTAGGGTGTCCATTGTTGGTAATGGGTAGCTTAACCTAGCTAGTTTTGACTCTGTCATGAAATTCATTGTGACGGCTGGATATACCCTGCCTTTTGCTCTTAAGGCAAAGCAGAGTGAAATCTAATAGTTTGTGGCCACCATAAGCATTTTAACATCAGTGCCATACACTGTAGTGGCTTGCTGGCTAGCAATTAACTGAGGAAAAATCCTTTGGGTCCTAACATATTTTAATGTGGCCATTTCTTTGAAAGATATTTAGCAATATAATTCCTTGTTATAAAACAGTCATTTTAAAATATGTAGAATGGGCAAATCATGTCATGTATTCAGCAGCAGTGCATTTAGTTTATTCATGTGGAAACTGAAGCCATATGCAATGGCTGCATGGCTGTCAGGCTTAACAATTAACCATAATCACATCATTAAACCATTAAATGTAAAATATGCTCATACGCCTGTGATGGAAAAATTGTATGCTGTAAATGTAATGTTGCAGATTACGCAATTACCATATTTCATTATGCTTTATATGTGTCAACACTTTTGATACCTATTAGCAATCTAGGCAATTTAACATGTGCAATGCATCTACTTTAAGAAACATATCCAGGTCATATTTCACTCAAAAATTACAAGAAATAAATAGTAAATTATATTTAGCTTTTTTGTTTTTCTAAAAAAGTAAGCCTGTTTTTAGGTCGAATAAGATATTTTGCATCGCATTTAAACACAATTAACCCCTAATTCTGATTAATTATTATTATTATTAGTAGTAGTAGTAGTAGTAGTAGTAGTAGTAGAGATAGATAGATAGATAGATAGTGTAATTAGCATGACAAGTACAAATGAGGAGATGAAGAAAAGCCTTGTAGTTGCCCAAAGGGCTTAGTCTGTAAAAAGGATTTCCTGGTTCTGTAATAATTTGAGCATTACCGTTTCGACTGGACAACTAGAGATTACTCTGTCCACTGTATAATTTCTCTATCACACATGATGAACGTATGGCTTTTAAAGTGGTAGCATTTGATACTCTACCCCTGACTGGAACTCTGTATATATGAGCCACTCATGTCTAGATGTGATTGCTTCAGGCAGATGAAGATGTTCTCTGTCAATGGTGTTATCATAATGAAGGGGGATTTTCAGGGAACACTGTGAAACCCAGCTGTTTCAGTATCAGTATTAAGTCCCTTAAGGGTGTACAGACTGAAAACTAAACCCACATTCCCTATTGCCTTCATAAACGCAACACAAATGTGCACTGCAATACATCTGAGTTATTATTATTCTGCTTTATCAGAACACTCTAGATTATTATTCATGGAATCATGACAGGTATGAAGCCAGTATTATAGCATAGATGCCTACAATATATTAAGATTAAACTGAAATGAACTTCAAATAAAAATTAATAAATAAAAAAAAATCACACCACTGCCAAATTACCAAGACCATTGCCTTAAAGGCTATTTAACCACTTTTCCAGCTCACTTCAAAAATCTAGAAAGCCTGCAATCATTCTCCATTTTAACTGATTGTCCTCTTTAGCTAAAATATTACTATAATGTGATTAAAATCATGTAATCCTTGGGGGAGTTTAAGAGCTTTTCTAGACCAAAAAATCAAATCTCATCAGAGTGAGTTTCTCATATTGGGCAAGCAGACAGTGGGGTAAAATGTGCCACTTTGTGTTTTATTTATCCCTGAGTTCTACTGTATAGCTAATGATAGTAAAGTGCCAAAATAAATTTGAGCTTTTCATGATCTTAATCTGCCTCTTAAAATTAAATGGTCCTTTTTGGATGTTATTTGCTGTCTTTATGAAAATCCTCTTTCACATGTTAAAAAGTGAGTATGAGGACATTACAATGGGAAGAAAGAGCACATATAATAAGATTAGCTATTTTCGTAAAAAAATAAATAAATAAAAAAGTCTTGGGGCCTCATTTATAAAATGTTGCGCAGAAAGCATCCTAAATTTGATCTTACGATCATCTCTCAAATATGCGTATGTGTGATTCATAGAATGAATGTACGCACAGAAAACACACGTACGCCTCTCTTTCAGATGTGAAATCTATGAATCGCAAATGATCTTGAACTTGCGGGCAACTGAATTGTTTCAAACGACTCCTAATTAATGTCATTAACATATAAAAGATCACCAGTCGTCATCCAAATCCTTCAATTTAGAACAGCGAGCTGCAAGAACAGCTTACATTTCCAAAAACCTGCAGTACTCCGACAAGAAAAAGTGTGTATGTCTGCTCAGAACCTGATGTGACACTAAGCACTTTTCCACGTCAAAGGCAGTTTTTACAAATATGAGTGTTGGCGTGGATTTAAGCGTGTGCACACTCTAAGATCAAATCGGAGCGTACACACACTTTATAAATGAGGCCCTTACAATTTTAACCTGGGAAATGAATGCGGTCAAAGTGTCCTATTTTGAAAATCACAAGCCATATATGCAGACCAGATTATGGCTCTTTTGACTTGTGCCAGTATATAACCTCCTAGCAACCACTCTGAAATAGCAACTGCACAGAAACCAAATCAAAACCACATTTAAGACCATCTACACCAGGGTTCCTCAAATCTTACCCTGGAGGTCCAATGCGCTGCAGAGTTTAGCTCCAACCCTGATCAAACTCAGCTACCTGTGATTTTCTAATGATCCTGAAGACATTGATTAGCATGCTCAGGTGTGTTTGATTAGGGTTAGAGCTAAACTCTGCAGGAAAGTGGATCTCGTGGGCCAGATTTGAGGATCCCTGATCTACACAGTCAAGCTCATGTTTTCTTCAAAAATTAAAATATCTAGTTAATCTGAATTATATGCTTGTCATGATAGTCAAAAACATTCTGAATCAAACATGAAGGAAAAGACAATATCAAAAAATATATCTGACAAACCTAACAAAATGCTTCTCCATACAATAGTTAAAAAAAAATAGTGCACCCAAAGAAATTTAAATTGTCTGAAAATGCACTTAGGCCATGCAAGATATAAATGAGGTTTTTCTGCATCAGAAGAGATTTGGAGAAATGTAGCATTTCATCACTTGCTCACCAGTGGATCCTCTGCAGTGAATGGGTGCCATCAGAATGAGAGTTCAAACAGCTGATAAAAACATTATAATAATCCACAAGTAATAACTCCAGTCCATCAATTAACATCTTGTGAAGTGAAAAGCTGCATGTTTGTAAGAAAGAAATTCATCAAGGCATTTTAATGTTAAACCATTTCTGGCTAAAACAAGAGTCCATAATACATACTAATGTATCCTCTAGTCAAAAAGTCCATCTCCTGTTGTCCTCTCACACTAAAATCCATATTTGTTTAGAGCTGTTTTGGACTGTTGTCGCTGGTAAATGGTGCTTCATCTGTGCATATTTCTCTCCTGATTCAGAAATGGTGACTTTTTCACTAAAGAAAGCAGCATTATGGATATAAGACTATTATGGAAGAAGATATTTGAAAACAATGATCTGAAGTTTAATACATCTTAATGATTGATTTGTTTCTTGCATGCAGCTTTAATTCACAAGATGTTAATTGATGGACTGGAGTGGTGTGGATTACTTGTGGATTATTGTGATGTTTTTATTAGCTGTTTGGGCCTTTATACTGACGGCACCCATTCACTGCAGAGGATTCATTGGGGAGCAAGTGATGAAATGCTAAATTTCGCAAAATCTGTTCCGATGAAGAAACAAAGCCCAAAACCTACATCATGGATGGCCTGAAGGAGAGTAAATTTTCAGCTATTATTTTTCCTAAAGAGTTTGCTAAAAGCTGAGCGACACATCAAAGGTAATGAAAACTAAAAGTCTGCACTTCAACCCCGCAATCATTACACCATTGCATAGCGACAAGTGTTAAAAGTTTTAAAGCACAACATTGGCAGAAGTAACCACCCGACACACATTACGGTCATATTAAACGCTTAGTTTGGCAGGTAAAAAATTGCTCCCAAGAGAGCGACCCTATTTAGAAACACTATATCTAGATTAGTGATGACAGAATATTATGAATTATTGCACGCAGTTGCACCATAATCAAGTGTTACATTTATTCAGTGTAACTCTGACTCCAATTTTTGAACTGGTAAATAAAAAAGAGTGGATAGAATCTAGGAATTTTCTTCGAATCAAGCAAAGCAAATCCAGTGACTGATCCAAATATGGAAACGGGAACAAAGGGAGAGTCGCGTTGGGGAGCCATAATCAAGTGTTACATTTATTCAGTGTAACTCTGACTCCAATTTTTGAACTGGTAAATAAAAAAAGAGTGGATAGAATCTAGGAATTTTCTTCGAATCAAGCCAAGCAAATCCAGTGACTGATCCAAATATGGAAACGGGAACAAAGGGAGAGTCGCGTTGGGGAGTTGTACGTACTCGTGGTGCTTGCTCATGTCACCCCAGAGCAATATCCAATTCCGGCGACAGGTGTTGACACCTAGATTAACCTTGGTTTGCAGAGAGCCAGGCTGCCGAGAGCTTATTAGAATGCACTGGGGATGAGAGCTCCACTCCAGGGCTGCAACCCTCAGGGGCTTTGCCCGCTGTGTGTGTCTGACAGCTCGACTACATGTCTGCTGTGTGAGTGTGTACCATCTAAAAAGAGGATGTGTGGACTGCAGCAACATCGCATTACTGCACACACAACCGTGCTCCATCACCTTTCAACCCGGTTTCTCCTGCAGGTGGAACTCCTTTCATGTGCACGCTTTCACTCACACTTAAGTGTAATTGAGCTAAAAATAGGTTTTAAATCAACCCTCTACACTGTGAGTAAATCACTCACATATGCGAATAAATAATGTCTATTGTTAGCTGTTGTCTAATAAAGTGTTAGATTTCACTTACCAGTGCTTGAGGCTAAGAATAAGTTCAGTACAGATATATTTTTAAACCAGTTTGAGCAAACGTGATTACGTTTTTTTTTTGTCAAAAATGTAGTCTTTCAGATCATATTACACACACACACACATTATATATATAGCAAGCAGTGTTAGGTAAGTTACTCTAAAAAAAATTTAATAACTATCTACTAATTGCATCTTCACCATTGTAATTACTGTTCTAATTACTCTTTCTAGGTTACTCTCTTTAGGTTTCATTAAAAACATAAATTTTAATAATAGATGTTAAATTTTGATGTTAAATCCGCTATTGTTTTATATAGAATTGTTCTATAGTCTATAAAGTATTTAATACAATTACATCAGAAGTAACTGTAAATAAATTACAGAAAATAAAAAGAGTAATCCCATTTTCAAGGCAAAATTAATTAAATTACAGTAATTAATTACTTAGTAATGGATTACACCCAACACTGCTGGCAAGTAAACAAACAAACTAGTCTAACTGTATCTCTAATTTTATCATTGCTTCTTTGCTAAATTATAAAAAATAAAAAAAAACGCTCAATTTACTAATGAACAGCCACCAATGGCCTTCTGTGTTTTCATACACTGTTTGTGAAGTTTTCACACAAGATTCACTAAATTATGTGCTGAATGCAGTTTGCACACCTGATGTTGTCAGTCAGTTCTGAGTCACTCGGCTCTTTAAAATGGTGAAAAGTATGGATATATACCTGGATATCACCCTCTTCTCCATCATTTTGATCTTCTGTTGAATTACTGCTGCCATGATCAATAGAAAAAAACTTAAACATTACATTTCATTTACCGACTGCTTTCTGTGGGCAGCAATATGATGCTAATTGCGCCAGACAAATAGCGTAGAGTTCTGTGAATGAGACACGATAATGAGCCTAATTTACATAAGATCCGTGTTTGTGCTGAAATGAATGACAATGACTTAAATTAAATACTATTTCAGTGCATTTAGCACCATTTAGCACGTCACAGACGTGAATTGTGATTTGCTACTTGCCATTGATAGCCAGTGACCAGAAGGGGTTAAGGTTTTTCCAGTTAGGTTGGCCCGCTGGCCCCTGCTGGTAGATTTTGTAATAATTACACTGAAAATAAATGGAATTCCCTTGTAAAAAGCACTTCTATAAAATTTGTTTTATTTGCAATCTCAAAAAAAAAAAAATCTAATTTTACAGTGTACACTACACATCTTTCAAAAAAGTGATTTTTTTTCCATTAGCCACCTCTTCTGACAAAATAAATAAATAAATATGATTTCAAAATTTTTTCACAAAATTTGGTCTGACAGGTTTGAAAGCAGTTTTGCTGCATCCTAGCCCTGGACAACGAAGTAGCACAGCTTAATTCAGATTGGAAATATAATGATTAGTTGTCAGGCAGATGCATGGTGCCCTTTACATCTGAACTCCACAAACAATTTATACAAAGTGTGCATCACTTAATTGGCCTTTTGATCAGAGCGGAAAGCAAACATTCCAGTCATTTCATGTAAAAGTTCTTCATGGCTATTACTGACTACTTTCCATCAATTACACACCAGCGCTGAATTACATGCAGCGCTGTACTGTAATTAAACAGCTGTACTGTAATTAAAAGCTGCACTTTCTTTTTTTTCTCTGTTATAATGCTTTTATGTTTGCTTTTGCTTTTTGAGTTGATAATATTTTATGCTGTAACATATCTGATTGACAGATTTCGGGTAACTTCCAAAGCTTGAAAACCATGTGCAGCACTATTTTATCAAATTTCAAAAGGCTGAACATTATGTAACCACAATGCATTAGAACAAAAAGTACACCAATATTTCATTTGATTCAGTAAATGAATCAAAGTTTGATGACATTTCTAACACTTTCAATGTACATTGTTTAGTAAGAATTATGAGCGATAATAATGGTGCCTTAGCAAGCACAACTAATAACGTTTGTTAAAGATAATATTAAGTAGGATTATTATAAAGTGCATTTGAAATATCATCAGCTGTTTTGCTCCTAAATATGATTCTCACATCCTGTTCTAATAGTTCAAGCCTTCAATGAAAAACCGAACCATATCTTAAAACGCAACATAATCTTTGCTGTGTCTTTAAACTGTCATTTAAAGATAAAAAAAATATATGTATGGCAGCTTTATTACATCCTGAACAGTAACTGCTGCGCTCTTTAAATTATACACTTATCTGAATGTATTTAGTTACATTTATATTTAAAGCATTTAGCTGATGCTCTTATTCAGAACAGCTTACATAAAGTGCTTTATATGTAATGTGAAAGTGTCCCCAGCATATTCTAATAGACATCTGTCAGAGATCAGAAACCTTTCTGTGCAACCTCAATGCTGTTATTTACACTCAGATTAGTGAATCATTTACATGCTATTTTTATGCATTCCCACAATCAGTATACACATACATTCAAACCTGACTAATTGCATCTAACTCCAAGCTCTTCAAGCGGCCAATTCTGTGCTTTATAGAAGCCCTGAATGCAGAGTATCTCGCAGGCATGCATAGCAGATTGGTCAATGTGCCTGTCACATCCACTGCCTGCACGGATCTATGTTTCTTAATCTAATTAGCTGGGCTTGACTTTATGTTGCCTGTCATTCGCAGGACACCGTGTGAAGGTCAAGTTCTCGTTCAGAGGTGGAAGCAGATAGACAAGCATGTAAGCAACTGTTGTATTTACCACTGAAAATTTTTTTTGATTTTAACTGGCAAACACAACTTACATTGTTTTTTAGCGTAATTATCCGTTTTGAAAAATCGTTCACTTACAGACACGGTTAATCAACTGACTGAGTCCAGCAGCGACAATCCACGCGCCTATGGCCAAACACTTTGCAATGGCGTCTGGCTTCACAACAAACGGCTTACTTCCGCGTTAAAAAATAAGGTGGATAGCATCGCTAAGGTTCATTAATGAATTTGTAAGAACCTTCAAGCTGTGGAAATACAAATGGAATACAGAAGACAACGACCGCAGTTTTGAAAAGGGGCGGAGCTACATAAGGTATAAGCATAATTAAGTGGGATGTTTACATAAAGCAAAAAAGAAAAGAAAATGTGTGTTTTAATAGCCAGTGAAATTATACATTTAAAAATATTTTACATAGTCTTGTCCGTGTTGGCTAATATTTCAGCTGTTAATACATTACATTTTTATACAAAATATTTTAAAGTTATGTAGCCTATGTTATGTGATTTACCATGAAAGCACCCCAAAAATAAAATAGTATACAACTGTCCTAATTGTAATTTATTAAATATTTCTTTAATCCAAGGCCTGCCTTTGCTTTTCTCATGTCTGTTACTGAGTGCACCTTAAATCATTAAATCATGTAAAAATTTACTGAAACCTATGTAGCCTACTTGAAGTTTATTCTTTCACAAGAAATTCCCACTAAAGCAATAATTCCACTGGATCTATAATCATCTCACCTCTTTGCATCCCCGATTAATTGTAAGTTCATTACTGTACATTATTCTGCCATGCATAACGGTGTATCTATGAAATGTGATACTAAATATACACAGTATATTACAAACTAACTCTGTCCCCACTTGAATTGTCTTATATTTCGAATGCACAAATGAATAAGAATGCTGTACAAAGTCAGCAGTTTCCCACACGCCCACTTCTGCGCTAGTGAGAATGACAGCGCATCTTTCAATGCACCAAAGTCCTTTCAAGCATTCCCTTGGATTTCTGTCAAAGCACTGTATCTTTGACAAAGAGAGCAGGGCGGCGTGCCACAAAGGTTGTTTGGATAACAGAGCAACATCTGATTCCCGTAGATCTTCTCTGTAGCTCACTCTCTGAGCTGTCAGAGGCGGTGAGACGAGCGGATGGGACGCTTTAGCTGGCAGAGGCCTCGCACCTTGAAACTCGAAGGGTCAATGTGCAGTGCTGTCATTAGGTAACATTGGATGCACTCTTTCACATACACATGCAGTTCCCGCTTGTAAGTCACTTTCATTGTAGCTACTGTGGCAAGATGTGCCTCCTTTGATGGGGTTAAAATAAGGACTTGGAGCTAAAGCACTTTTTCATGTTCTTTCTCCGAGAGAAACCTGAATTAATGATAACAGCACGAAGACAACTGTAATGTCTTGATTACTTAATTTTAGGGAATTAATTACTATTAATTCATTCAGGTTTTGAGAGGAATCGAATCTGAAAATTTGAGGTCCACCTGATTAAAACTGATTTCAAATTTCAATAGTTTACACCTTATCAACGGTCGTCCAGCGAGGCGTTAATGTCAGTGTATATTACCAATTTCACTATAAAACATATTATTTGTGAATATATTGCTCCGATACTTTTAAATTATTTTAAATGTAGTCTTTTAAACTTGGTCCATGCAATTTCCGCGTTTCCTCTGCTAATAAAGAAAGGAAGGGAGGGAAGCAGGTGGTCGAAAGTCATGGGGTAGTCAAGTATAGATCCCGTGCTTGCAGGACTGAGGGCGCGATTAAATTACTGTCCTTTTCCTGTTTGGATATAATAGTTACATTCATTGGTGGTCACAAGACATCGTGGTTTCTATATGTTGTGAACGAACCTTCCAGTTCTGATACAAAGAAAGCTTTGTTGTCTCCTGATTGAATTAGTTTAGATCTCATGAGTAGATGAGACAAGACTGACAGGAAATCGCCCCCGAATATTGGAGTCATGTGCTGGGATGATTCCATGGCATATCAGTGTCTGTTATATTTAGAAATCCCTACACAATTCTGCTAATAAAAATGCCGCTTTTCTATTTTCATCTGAGCATGAATAGTAATACGGGGAGCTGCAAATGCATGTTGGCAGTGAAGGTGAGCTAACCTGGCCTTTTAGTGCATAGGTGTGGGGTGACTAAAGGTAACTGCAGTCTAGAGAAGACAAAAAGTCTAGAAACTTAAAGACTTTGATCGTGCCTTGATCATGCATTGCATCACCTTGATTATGCATTGTTCATGCATTGCATCATTTTGATCATGTTGATATCAAACAGTATAACCTGTCAGAGCCGTGACCTAGTGGTTAGAGTATGTTCTCATGCTGGAGATTGAATGAAAAAAAAGAATCCAAAGTGAATTTATTGCCACACAAGCAAGGCCGGTAGAATAAATTTCCATGACTTTCACATGATGTCATCATAAAGCAGTGCCATAAGTTTATTATAGAGACAATCTCCAAGGATCAGAGTTTGGCTGATTACATTACTTTGGTCCTGCTGGAAGATGCCATGACTATGCTATCTGGGGGCAAAAGCAGATTTTTCAGTTTGAAGCAGCATGCTGAATATATGGCAAGTATTATATCATAATAAATGTTTTGATAGGGCCCAATTTTTTTAGAGGGCTCTTAGCAGTAAAATATTTTTCCCAGTCTGCTGTCTTTCAGATCACGGCTCACTATAGTTGCTGTGAAGGGGTGCCGTCTGCCAATCTTTGTTATGATGTGACTAGTTACATGACTTTTATGGCATAATTATGTTGCGTCCTTGCTGTTTCCAATTTATGCGTAGAATTGAGGAATAGACTGCTTTATTTATTTTATCGTTGCAATCAGTATACATTACCTTTGGGAGAATTTAAGTTATCCGTCTCCTTTTAATGAAATGTGATTTAAACTTTTCTATGAGAGATACATTTCTTTAATTTCTGACAGTAACCATGCTGTTGATCTTATTGTAAAATGTATTTGTTTTGCATTGCAATTTATTTATAAGTTTCCCTACATTAGATGTTTTCATGCTGACATTTTCCATACTGTAAAATATCTTAAACTCCTAAAATAATACAAATAAATTTTCTAAGGACTATGAGATTTTCTTACTCATCGAGTTTTATATATATATATTTGTTTACCTATTAAATTGATGTTCTTTGTATTTCAAATGCAATGCGGTTTCTTAATAAATATGTTGCCTGCCAAAAGCTCAGTGGAAAAAAATTAATAAATACAGATGGTATTTTAATTTGATTGATATATTTTATTAT
>NW_015645861.1:426294-432117 GCF_001515625.1 Sinocyclocheilus rhinocerous | reverse complement strand
ATAAATATAAAGTATCCTGTTATTTTTATGTGAGAAATCACTTCAAATGATTCAGCGTGACTGAATTGTCCAAATGAAGCAAACAGAACTGCAAAAAAATTCAGACCTTTTTCTCAACCCGTTTGACTGATTAGTTCAAAAGAGACATTTGCGAATCACAAGTTAGTGAACACAACATGATCACCGAAATACTGTCCAGGATAATGATTTTCAGGTTAGTATATGGTAATGTCCACTGAAAGACAAGGATTCATCCGTAATATCATTCACTGAATCGATTTGTTCAAAACATCGATTCATTCAGGAAAGTGAATGGCTGCATCCGAAATCACATACTTCCCTAGGTGAAAAACAGTATGTGAACAGTAGTATGTGCAAATTCAGTCAATAATAGGCAAGTCCCCACGTGACCTACTATTTCCGGCGAGATTCTGAAGTGCACATCCAACTATCCCATGAGGTTATGGTACAGGATTTGCTAGCAGTGAAGGTCACATGACAATGATAACATGACGAATGTAGTACGTCCAGATTACATACTACACAAATTCAGATTACAGAAAGTACATTTTAATGGTCATTTAAGTACTTATTCAAAAGAAGTATGAATGAGCTGAATGAGTCATTAATGTCATTTATGAGTCACTAAAAAAATTTGTTCAAAAATATACTGCACTATGCCTGACATTAATGCATTATCGTCATGTGTTGCCCATCAGTATTCAGAAGAGCACACCTGGCTGACTGTTTTAATTAGACCTATGCTTGAATCCTAGTGCTTCCATTGCACACTCAGTATCAGTCATCAGTTACCACCCAATCGGTCACCCCAGCCACCTTACACTGTAACTAATCGACTAAATGTCTTCATGCCAAACAGGTACCCAACCAAGTGACCTGTGGTGGATTCATCAGTGATTACATTTTTCCCACTAATTTCACACCAAGATGAGCACAAGATTAATGAAAGTGTATTTATTGGCTTAATGCAATTTGCAGATTGGTCATGTCGTGTTCCTGTGTCAAAGAAGCAAGAGAGTAAAATATTCATGTGCTACAAGAGAAAGAACAGCATAAATGAAGACCATTTCTAGATGGGATGTGTGCACATTTCTGATGACTCTTACAGGTGATATTTTGGTCAAAAAGAGCAAGGACACTATAAAAGTTGGAGAGGATGAGTAAAAGATTAATTGAGCTTTAGTGAATAATTCTTGCCCCATTCAGAATTTTAAAGGACAAAAGTTTGAAATCCAAAACTTAAGTATCACATCACCAACTTTCACATATTTGATTGTACTGATATGACTATTGATATCAGAAAAATTGCTTTGACCCTAACTACAAGTTCTTGGACTTGTTTTTCACAATGCCCTTAACCCCAGTTTATCATCATTCTAAACCCTACTTTTCACACTTGAAACAGTTGTCACGGTCTCATTCTAAACCCTGGGTAGAAAGAGTCCTGGGTTATCTTGCCTCACATTTCACACTGCTCATAAATTATCCAGGGTTAATAATTAATCCTGGCTATATAGCATTTCACACTTTATACCTTTACCACCACAAATAAGGCTTTTCACACAATATGCTTAACCCCGATCTAAACCATGCTTTAAACTCTGGTTAAAAGAATGTTACACCTGTAATTTACAAACTGGGTTAGCACAGATTTTTACCTGGGTTTATGAAACCATGCTGCAGAGCAAGTTTAACACAGATTTTGCAGTCTTAACCTGCAATTGCGGTGCCAAACATGTACAGTGTTAAACGATACAGTGTTAAAATGTTACGGCTAGACGGCCAATAGCATGGATTATATTCACGTGTTTTGGACAATCACGGAAACACCACAGGTTGTATAAACAGCCTTTGAGGGTAAAGAAAGATGTACAACGGTGATGGAAAACACATTAATTGGAGTAAAGAGATTCTGACCTTTATAGTCCACCAAAGGTTTCATTCAAAATTTAGTACATTCTGTAAAATTAAGATATAATACAAGGATGTGCAATGCTAGAGCCGTTATGTAAAAAGTTCGCAGCGGAGCTGCACGAGCCTATGGTGACACAGCCCACCAGAGCCCGCCAAAATGGGCGGGGCATCTGGCTATATAAGCGTGCACTTCGCCATAGAATTCTCAGGTTACTTCGACTGAAGCGACGACTGAGTCATGCAGCTACATAGCACGGCCAGCAACGCAGTACTCATTCCCATATCTCAGGGAACCGAGGTTACGCTAGTAACCTAGTACGTTGCCTATCGATATTTCACTTGTACTGCGTCTGCTAAGACACTATGGGGAACCAGTATAATCCTGCCATGCTATGCTAGAAGAACGACCAATGCTTGAACTTGCCTTGAGCACCAAAGGGGGCCCAGAAGGACCAAGTAATTGCAGGGAAGCCCCGCAAGAGGCGATAGGGCCAAACTCACAGAGGTCGGCCCGGCACTGAGTAATCGTTCCAAGATAAATTGTACAGCCTCGGAACCCAGTGGGGGCCAAGAGCGCACAGAGAAGGCAAACGCCTGAGCACTGGTTTTGCCATATGGCCAGAGTAAGTCCGTTTAAGCAGAAAGGACCCCAGCCTATAAGGCCGGGACATCCAGATTATAAAACCTGGTAAATATGGACAGCGATGCCCAGCCGGCCGCCGCACAAATTTCTGCAATGGACACTCCGCTAGACCAAGCCCAGGAAGTGGCAACGCCTCTTGTTGAGTGGGCTCTTACTCCCATGGGGCATTGCAGGCCCAAAGAAGAGTAAGCTAGCTTGATAGTGTCAATTATCCATTTGGAAAGTCTCTGCTTCGTGACCGGAGACCCTCTGGCACGGTCACGAAAGCATACAAAAAGCTGGTCCGACTGCCTGAACGGGGCGGAACGCTCAATATATATTCTCAATGCACTGACGGGGCAGAGTAAATTCAGCTCTTGGTCCTGCTCCGAAGGAGGAAGGGCCAAAAGAGCTATTACCTGTGTTCTGAACGGAGTCGAGAGCACTTTAGGTACATAACCATGCCTCGGTTTCAGGATGACCTTGGAGTCGTTGGGCCCGAATTCAAGGCAGGAGGGGCTCACTGAGAGCACCTGCAGATCTCCCATACACTTTACCGATGCTAACGCCAGTAGCAGAGCAGTTTTTAGCGTCAGGGGACGAAGGTCAACGGACTGTAGCGGCTCGAAAGGAGGGCCCTTCAGGGCCATCAACACCGCGGGCAGGTTCCATGTAGGGACGTTATTGTGTTTAGCATGCTCTTGGGGAGGTCCGCAGGCTCCCATCGAGAGGCCAGAGGTGCAGAGCCAACAGCTCGGGCTGGGGGTGCCATATCGCTCTGTTCGCCTGAGAGAGGAGGTCTCGGGAATGGGCCAGGGGGCTGCTAAGAGCAGCCGAGACAGCTCTGCAAACCAGTGTTGGTTCCTCCAGAGCGGGGCCACAAACAGAACCTTGTGCTTCTGTTCCCTGATTCGACCTCTGCCTTGCCAAAGATCTCCCAGATTCTTTGAACCGTATGTGGGTGGAGCATCCACTCTCCGAGGGGACGTTGCTCCGAGATAGCATGTCTGCTCCCTGGTTCAACCTGCCCGGCACATGCGCTGCCCTTAGCGAACGCAAATTGAGCTGTGCCCATTCCAGGAGGCGCTCTGCCAGAATGAAGAGGCGCTTCGAGGAGACACCACCCTGGCGATTTATATATAACATCACTGTCATGCTGTCTGAGTGGACTAGCACGTGGTGTCCCCTTAGGTCTGGCAGAAAGGTGCGAAGGCCCAAACATACTGCCAGCATTTCCAGGCAGTTGATGTGAAGCCGACTCTTCTCTTTCGACCAAAAAGATTAGATAGATTTGCCATCGCACAGAGCTCCCCAACCCGTGTTGGAAGCATCTGTCGAGACCACCTTCCATCTGCAGACCGTAGATGGATTCCCATCTGTCTCAGTGGGGAAAGAGCCGCATCCATGCACTTCGTAAAAGTGCGAGGAGCTAGGGACAGCCCGAAGGGAAGGACCGTGTATTGATATGCCACTCCCTTGAAGGCAAATCCCAAGAATCGCCTGTGGCAGGGGGGCTATCTGGATGTGAAAGTAGGCATCTTTCAGATCCAGCATTGTCGAGGGGCTTGACTGTGCCCCGGCAAGAACCATTCATCCAGGCGGGTGGGCTCCTCCGGCGGAGACCAATCCAAACCCAGCTCTTGCACAGCTTTAGACAAGACGAGGAAAAGTTCGGTGTCCATGCCCATGCTGGCAGTGCTGGGCTCCGCAGACGGCAGGGGGGGTGGGGTCGAAGGACGAGCCCAACAGCTCCTCCACATCTGAAGCAGCCAGAGACACACTGTCGTCCATGGCGTCGCACTCGCTCCCATCGAACGAGACCAGATCGCTCGCAGCCGCAGAGGGATGCTGGTCTGGGTGAGAGAAGAGGACGGGGGAAGCCTCTCTATGTGGAGAGAGTGAGGCACGCGGGGACTCAGCCAGCGTGGGCTCACTCGTCACCGAGCGCCGAGATCCTCTGCCCCGCTGCTTTTTCCTCAAGTTCCTGGGAGGAAGAAAGCAGGAGGGCACGATGAGGACATTCCGTCTCGGTAAGTGCAGCTTCAGCGTGGGCAGCGCCTAAGCATGAAACACACTCACAGAGACCGTCAGCGGTGTGCAGGGGAGCCCTGCACGAGCGACAGTAGCGGTGCGGCATTTGCAACAGTGGCAGAAATTTGCTCAGAAAATTTGCTCTTATAGTCGCCGGATAGTGGCAAGGGACCGGGAAGACCACAGCTGCTGCAGACGCCGAAGGCAGCTGAAGAGCAGTGAAGTCAGCAGAGCAGAGAGGGGTCTTGATCCGCTGCGAGGCTTGTTCACGGCAAAGGCTTCGAGTCTCGTAGAGCGAAGATCTTGTAGTCGTCGCTAAAGGAGAAGAAATCTGAGGATCCTATGGCGAAGTGCACGCTTATATAGCCAGATGCCCCGCCCATTTTGGCAGGCTCTGGCGGGCTGTGTCGCCATAGGCTCATGCAGCTCCGCTGCCGAGCCATTGGTTCATTTTTAATACACTGCACAAACCAATGGCCGTGCAGTTACACTGCGGTATTGAAAGGCTTCAGTATTCAGAGAAAAATAAGTTTTCCCCATAGCATCTTAGCAGACACAGTACGAGTGAAGTATCGATAGGGAACCCAGGATATCCTTAGCTGGGGTTTTGAATAACCGAGTGTTAACTATTTCACATGTTAAGCCCTATAGACCAATTTGGAGTAGATGTCACAGTTACGTACTTGCAGCTGTGCACGCATAGTGGTGGCAGAAAAATGCTGGTAACAAGTGGAGGGAAACGGGTAAAATCCATGGAATGAGAAAAAAAAAATTGTGCCTTTGGATGTCAGAATCGGAATGCAAATCATTTTTATAGAATACTGTCGTCAAAGATGCCATTTGAAACTAAACGCAGATGTTTAAACGGACAGACTTTGCAGGATAAACTGCTCATTTTAATGCAGTGAAAGAGCTCATTAAATAGTCTAGGTAATGGGGAACAGGTGGAGAATGATAATCAGTGCCAGGTACAGGGCCGAAGGGAAATGTAGTGCGAAGGGGACGCTAGTACTCTGGTGATGGAGCCCTCTGGTGGCCCGAAGAGAGAGTTACAGAAGTGCTCTCCGTAACAGTTAGTTTGTCAATTCTGAGGAAATATTTTAAACCCTTGATTCTCAGCAGAGGGGAAAAGAGAGAGAAAAGAGAAAAGAGAGTTGTTTTTCCTTATCAGAATTGTGAGATATCATCTCAGAATTGCGAGAATAAAGTCAGAATTTTGAAATATAAACTCAAAT
>NW_015645861.1:397070-426123 GCF_001515625.1 Sinocyclocheilus rhinocerous | reverse complement strand
AAAAATATATTTTTGTGCCTTTTGATGTCAAGATCGGAATGCAAATCATTTTTATAGAATACTGTCGTCAAAGATGCCATTTGAAACTAAACGCAGATGTTTAAACGGACAGACTTTGCAGGATAAACTGCTCATTTTAATGCATAAATTTGATTTAAGCAATAGGTCTACATAATATTCACATATGCAATTCATAGGGGACGTATTGTATTAGCCCTACAGTTACAGCACAAAATACTATTTAAACCTATTACTATTAACATTTTACATAACTTTTTTTTATTTTATCTCACAATTCTGATTCTTTTTTCTCACAAATGCAAGTTTATATCTCCTAGTTCGGATTTAACTCGATTTAACTCAACAATAGTTAGTGTAACGATTCATCAACACGGCTGGGATCCATTTGCAGTTTTATTGGAAACTTAGTCAAACAAGCAGAGGTCAAGACACAGATAAGGCAGTATAGTAGGGCAGACAGAATGGTGAACATAGACAGACCTGAGATCGGGGCAGGCAGATATCGGTCAAAAACTGAGACAGGCTTAGGTCAGGGCAGGCGGCAATCCAATAACAATAGTCCAGTAAACAGAGCACAAGTCCAAAGGGCAGGCAGCAATCCAACGGGAAAACAATAGGCAGGCAAGGTAATAACAAAAGGCAGTCCAATGTAAACAGGAGTAACGCTCAGTAATGCTCACCAAGGCAAAACAAGACTTCACAAAGGGCCTAGGTGAAAGAGCTCATTAAATAGTCTAGGTAATGGGGAACAGGTGGAGGATGATAATCAGTGCCAGGTACAGGGCGAAATGTAGTGCGAAGGGGACGCTAGTACTCTGGTGATGGAGCCCTCTGGTGGCCCGAAGAGAGAGTTACAGAAGTGCTCTCCGTAACAGTTAGTTTGTCAATTCTGAGGAAATATTTTAAACCCTTGATTCTCAGCAGAGGGGAAAAGAGAGAGAAAAGAGAAAAGAGAGTTGTTTTTCCTTATCAGAATTGTGAGATATCATCTCAGAATTGCGAGAATAAAGTCAGAATTTTGAAATATAAACTCAAATGTACCTTTTTAATTTTTTTAGATAAATCTAAAAAAGACAATCTTCCATAGATTGCTGTGTGAAAACTGTCATTTTCTGCCACTATATAGGCTCCACCCACAAAAACATCATCACTGTTTGCACACTGATTTGGTCTATTATTTAAAACAAATTAATAATAATAAAATTGATTTTAATCAAAATCAATCTATTTATACAAGCTCACCAATCCCCAGTGGACACTCATCATCCTCACCAAAATGTTCCTGAAAAGTTGAAATAAAGTGAAAACTCCATCTGCACCGGAGACTTATCACTCTCTTTCTCCCTACATTTTTTACATTTTCACTTTAACATGTGCATTTTATCATGTGCGTGTCCATAAACTAAAAAGCTGACATTTTCATCACGTGGAATTTGTTTTTGTCCCTGCAAAACTGCATTTAGCTTTAAGATTAGAGTTAGAATTGCGATCACTCAAACTTCACCATGCTGACAGAGAAATAAATTAAAAGAACCCAAACAAAGATTTTCTAGAAGTACAAACATTTTGATAAATGTGTTTAATCTTGAAATACTTCACAGTTGAATGAGAAAGTTCTTTACTGAACTAAGTGTTCTGAAGGACTTTACAGCATTAAAAAGTAAAGGTGATTTTTTTTCTGAGAAATTTGTGATCTATGTCAATCACTCAACCAATCAATCCATCAATCAACCAGTCAATCAATCAATCAATCTGCCTATCTATGACAATAAAATTGAAGAAAAAAATATAGATAATTATACATGTTGGTTCAGTTCAGTCAGAGATGGTCTGAGTGACAATACATACAGGTACACAAAGAGCACCTTGCACCGGTAACCGTTAATGGTTCTTCAGCTTGATGTCTTCAATAAGTTATACTAAAGTGGTTGAGTAGCTCAGAATACACGGGCATCTCTCTCATATGGGTTAAATATATAATTCAAAGCAGACGCACCACAGAGTACATAGTGGAAAAAAAAGTTTTGTGAACTTGATTTCGGTTTTTCAAAAATGCTGTTTTTTTTTTTTTTAAAGAAACTGGGGCAAATCCTGTGGTGTGGTTGTGTAACAGCATGATGTTAGCAGCAAAAATCTTTCATCAAAAGCTGGGTGGGTATTTCTGCATGCTCTCAAACTGTACAATTCGATGAACACCTCTTGAAGAAAAGGATTATCAAGGGTTGATGTTAACCAATTATTATGATAATGTGTCTTCAGGGAGTTACTCTAGCAGTATATGCAGGATTCACCTTTCTCATCGTCTTCATCAGGCCAGAAAACAGATACAGTGGATCAATGCAATATACTAAAGGTCAGATTGAAGATCAAGTCTTTCAAGATTCTAGTTGCCAGAGCACATCCCTAATTAATAACTGCATAATCACATTGACAAATGAATGTAAATTTAAATCAATTTACAGTGTATTAATTGCAGGTACAGTGTCATGGGGTTAAGTGACTAGCCGAAGGGCGTACAGTGTAAATATGATCTAATTTCCTACACTTATTAACCTTAACCTGCACTTAATAATGAAACCCAGACCCTTAACCATTATTAACCTATGATTTAAGACTAAACTTACAGCAAATGTGGGGCTAGAGCGACAAAAATAACAACAATGGATAATCTAATAAGATTTTTAATGATCTGACCTTACCTTTCTCCTTCTCACACAAATCCATTAGCCCCTATGTGACACAGAGTCATATGGACTGCAATTACAGTACAGTTTTTCTGTTTGCTTTTTTCTGAACTAACTACTGAAAAGTGTGTACACACAAAGACAGACTCACCCTCAAACAGACTGTGTTTTCACACTACACTGAATCTGCTAAATAAGTCCCAGTGTGTCTTGTTAGCGGTGCAGCACACCTGGAGACATTACCACAGTGACGAGGGGTTAGCGCAGCACTGCAGAGCCCTACTATGCGGTGACCTCATTGCAATGATTATAATAAAACAGCACGTTTTACTAGATTTAAGGAATTTAAATAAGTATTTGTATTTTATAGTATGCCTAAATATATATGTGTGTGTATATATATATATATATCGCAATGTCTGTTTTTGTCTTGGTCAATTTACCCAATAGTATTCCGCCAACCCGGGATGCCAGTTGTTGACAAACACGGTGTATTGCAGCCATGGAAGCCGCAAACGGACTGGGTCAGAGATGGCGAATTCTACCTGACCTAAAAAGCCTCTGCATTCATCTAAAAAGCTCAGAAGAATATTAAAATGTGGATAAATCAACTCATCAGCCTACAGTGTAACACTGTACATACTACACCTTTAATACTCACCCTTCAGATTTTTAAAACTTTAAAGGTACTTTCTACTCAGATAAGAAACAAAAACTAAACTGTTGCATGAGGTCATGGCTGTTCCCAAAATCTCAAAAAGTGTAAAAAGCCGTTTTGGAGTGCTACAGGTACCGTCTAAATCAGTGTTTCTCAACCCTGGTCCTGGGCGCCCCCCAACACTGCTCATTTTGTATGTCTCCCTTGTCTGACACACCCATTTCAGGTCATGGAGTTTCTTCTAATGAGTTGAATCAGGTGTGTTTGATTAGGGAGACACACAAAATGTGCAGTGTTGGGGGGCACCCAGGACCAGGGTTGAGAATCACTGGTCTAAATGTAAATGATAAATGCTTAATGATGTGTTGTCATTTTAGTGCAACAATGCGGTATGCATTTTAAAGTCAACCCTTTGGCTAAATCACCCTTCTGACTGGAGTAACATTTTCATTATATATGCCCTTTTGACAAGGCAGTTTTTTACAATACCTTTACCCCTCAGGCCCTGGAGATGACAGGGCCTTCATCTGGCCGTAGGCAATGCTACAATAAATGACTCTCTGTGGCAGACCGTGAGGTCTTGAGGTCTGTGGAAGCTGTGGTACATGTAGTTGAGCCAGAATCCTCTGATTCAGCTGCCATTCTGATCAATAAAGCAATGCCAGGGTTAGCTAGACACCTGTTTATCTAACTCTACCACAATATCTACCACACGAGGAATCCCTTGAGCTTCCTCCTGCAGCTCATTCTTACTTTTGTAAGAATTTTTACTTTTGTCTTATCTCTTTTTAAAATAATTTTAAAAAAGCTACTTAATTTGATGTTTTCCTATACATTAGTTCTCCAAACGAATACTTTCGCCCCAGACTTATGGCATTAGTTGAGCAGATAGATAGATAGATAGATAGATAGATAGAATGAGAAAATGAATATTTACTCTGAATACAACTAATAAGAATTAAACCACTAGAAAAAAGTCTAAATTAGATAAAAATAAATATACTGATGAACAGCAGCAATTTACTATTTCACAAAAAGGTGTAAAATACCTTGCAGGGACTTAAAAACATCAGTGAATCATTTTAATTTACATGAACTGAACCATCTAAACGAAACAATTCACTAAAATGAATCATTCTTCCTAAAGGATCATACATATTCCTCTAGAGTTTCAGAAAATATCTCAGCAATTTCTCCAATGCCACAAACTCAGTATTCCTCATCAGTTTTTTCCAAGACCAAATTATCTGAACTATGATTTATTTTTACACCTTTATACTATTCAGACAGGACTAGTTTTCCCAGAGTAGGTCAGGTAAATGTATCTTTTTATACTAACGGATGGGGGGGGGGGGTATCACTCAGCAAAACCGGTTAAAAAAGTCACCGCTCGCCATTGATATATAGCCTAAGTCTTATTTATTTTACCGAACAGGCATCTTCTGTTAATAATTGCAACTTAAACATTTGGATGAATCCCATCCAAATAGTGCTTTAGATTGGGCTGTCTGAAGATCATTTCCAGATGATCCTGTCCAAAAACTCTTTCCTTCTCTCTCTCACCCACTTCAGTCAGGGTGATCAGGCTTCCATCTATCTCTCTTAAGCAGCCATAAGGCCTTATTGTCGCTTACCCTGTGTCTCTTGCTCCATTTCTCCCTCTCTCCGCCCCTTTCTGAGCTGATATTGTTTGATGTGGTGTGATAAATCATAGTATTCCACAATCGGGTGTAAAGTGATTCGAGTCACAATCAGAAGGTGTGTAATCCATAATGTGTGCCACACACTGTCTCACAGGGGTCAGACATGCAGCTAGAGAGAGCTGAAAACTTCATTGCTGAAGTCTGCACTTAGACTAGCAGTCATTGCAGCGCAAACACATCAATGGATAACCACAACATCCATTTTTGTGTAGCACTATTCCAGTACATTCAATATAACCACCATTACATCATTTTATTTTCAACCTATAAGTAAAATTAATTTTTGAGCATTTAGTGCGTAAATTAATATTTATTTTCACCATCATTATGGCTGTCAGTGTAACAAAATTTTTTGTAAATAATGT
The DNA here is from genome assembly GCF_001515625.1 of Sinocyclocheilus rhinocerous. Taxonomy (NCBI): domain Eukaryota; kingdom Metazoa; phylum Chordata; class Actinopteri; order Cypriniformes; family Cyprinidae; genus Sinocyclocheilus; species Sinocyclocheilus rhinocerous. The sequence goes on along the minus strand of NW_015645861.1, from coordinate 420,692 downwards.
TTAAGAAACCAATCATACAAAACAAACAATATATTGACTATATATAACCATAATTTTTAACCTATACGATACAATAATGATTGAGCATTTAGTGCATTGTATTTTAGTAAATAATGTAAAAAAAAATGATTAAAAATGCAAACATTATTGACTCAAAGCCACTCAAATACATGTTGATATATGATTAATTGCAACTAGTTTGATTAATTGATCAGCATATCATATGCTTATATGTTGTATTATATAGATTATATGTTGTAAATAATTAAAGACTAATGATTAAGTTTCATAATTCTTTCTCAAAATGCTAATTTACTATTCCTCTGAAAATTCTTAATTTTTTATGACATTGGGGTTTAAAAGACACTTAATTTTCAATAATATTAAAGGGGTCATATGATGTTGCTAAAAAGAACATTATTTTGTGTATTTGGTGTAATGAAATGTGTTTATGGGTTTAAGGTTAAAAAAACATTATTTTCCACATACTGTACATTATTGTTTCTCTTTTATGCCCCGCCTTTCTGAAACCTTTTACAAAGCTCATCGGTCTGAAAAGCAAGGTGTGCTGTGATTGGACAGCTATCCAGTGCGTTGTGATTGGCCGAATACCTCAAGTGTGTGACGGAAATGCTACGCCCCTTACCATATTGTGATGCCTTGTCCCGGGCGGAGCGACGAGACAAAAACATTACAACCCAGTATAAACGAGGCATTTGTGAGCTTGTAACACTCCAAAGAGAAAGGAAAAATTGAAATCACATCATATGACCCCTTTAACACTTTGACAGCACTGACATTGTTGGATGAGAACAAAGATGTATTCATTAAAGCTGGATAATGTCAATTGTCTTTTGTAGTGCTGCGTTATTGTTGAAATTGAAGATGTTTCATAATTATTGAACTTCATAATTGATGCATTATTGAAACTGAACTGAATAAACATTGAACTGAGCTGACTAATGTTATTCTAGAGCTGTTTTACAGCTGAAATTCTATTTGTTTCATAATTGATCAAACTGTTTTTGTTGTTTATTTTGTTGTTGATTTTCTTATTTATTACTGTGAAGCTGCTTTGAAACAATCTCTGTTCTATAAAGCGCTATTTAAATAAATGTGACTTGACATTAATTACTGTATAGGCCACATTAACCAATAGGCAAATTGCTATTTGACTATTGTTTTAGGCTACTGTTTTGACCTCTTACTGTTCAAAGTGGTAAACTACTGCAATAATAAATCAAATCTAATAATAGATTTGAAAAAGGAGTATTAACATTGACCTTCAACCTCCACATTCCAGTCAAAAAGCCTTCTCAAAAGTGCAAGAGGTGTTTCATGATAGGCATTCCTTCACAATCCACCGCAAACTCACATTCAGGTCCAGCTGTATTTTAGATGTTTAGCTGTTAGATGAAACAAATTTTCTAATCAACTCCCGGTGGATAAAAAGACATTCATTTCTCACTTATTCACTTGGACACATGTCACATTATGGAAGTTAAATGGGTTGCAAAGGTCAAGTTGACTAGAGGAAATCATATTCAGTGACTTGTTTACTCAAATATTATCTGATGTCATGCTGGTTCAGATTGCTGTCAGACAGCGCCATAGAGTGTGTTTTGTAACACTCAAATAATTCAAGTCAATTTCATTTGTATGGTGCTTTTCACAATACACATCGTTTCAATTTCTATCTAAATATCTTCATATCTTCTTGCCAAAAAAACATTGTATGTTATCACTTTATTGGTTATGTAACATATGTTTCCTCTCAGAAATATCTCCTTCATTTTATAGTCTCTTGCAACTTAATGAGTCTTGCTTAACACTAACTAGACAATGAGATGCTGTTTTCTTTAGAAATATGACGTTACATTAGAGTTTAATACATGTAACACTCATGCTCTTTTAACTGTCATGTACTTTTGCACGCTTGGAGACAAAAAAAGCAAAACATGCAAAAATAAGTGTTGCGAGCGTTGTCAGCTACTCATCTGTATGACTTCATGCTACACAGTCTGCCACCTCTTTGGCAAGATCCATCAAAATAAAGTGCCGGCACATCTTTTGACATCTAGAAATGAAGGTAATGTTCTGTCTGTGCCTCCCTTGGAAACACATGGCATGGTATTATGGGTGATTTGTCATTGTTGGCAGGTGTTTTATGCAGTACTCAGTGGACCCATAGAGCACCATGTTCTCTGAAACATGCCAGGCAGAGCTGCAACGCTCAACTTGTTCTTCATCTCTTGTTCTGTGCCAAAGCATTTCAAGCCCCGTTTCAGGAAATTCTCTCAATGCAATGGCCCCAGAAAATGGTGCCAAGAGAGATGGGAATGTGTCTGCGGTGGGTTGATCCTTTATGCTTCTGTTGTCTCTGTTGGAGTGAAGAATTCATCTAAATCTTACTGCTGATTCTTGACCTGTTAAAAATCAATGGCAGAGGAAAGATTTCAGTTTCTCGTATTGAAATTCAAAAGACATTTAGAAATCAATCGTGTTGGTAATTTTTCATTTTTTTTTATCTTATCAGTTCAAGATAACATTAAAAGAATAGTTCACCCATAAATGAAAATTTGTTGAAAATGTATTCACCCTCAGTCCATAAGATGTAGATGATGAGAGGACTTTTTTACTGGAGAAAGCAATACTATGGAAAGAGGACTCGTATTTTAGCTGGAAGCAATGGTTTGAAGTTATAAACATCTTCATGATGAATTTATTACAAACACAGAGCTTTTCACTTCACAAGACTGGAGTTGTGTGGGTTAGTTGTGGATTATTGTGATGCTTTTATCAACTGTTTGGACTCTCATTCTGACGGCACCCATTCACCGCAGAGGATCCCCTGGTGAGCAAGTGATGTAATGCTAAATTTCTCCAAATCTGTTCCAATGAAGAAACAAACTCGTCTACATCTTGGAAGGCCTGAGAGAACATTTTCATTTTTGGGAGAACTATTCCTTTAATTTGTTTGATTTCCATTGATTTGTCAATTTCTGTTCAATAACAAATTCAAGCATTGATGTCCAATGTAAAATTTGTGTCCTGAAGTAAAACCATAAAACATCACTGTGCATTTTTAAATCCCTTATGCATACTATAATATGCATATTATAACATTTATTCAAAACGAGTGTCGATATTAATTTGAAAACCAAGTGAAGGGCAAAAAATGACTTGTTTTTTAAATAGTTTGAAAGTTCAAGACTTGTAACAGCAAATGTATTCACAATTTTGTCTTTGATATGCATTTGAATTATGCTACCGTCTTTTTCTGGACTTAACAAGAGAAATATTTAATTATTCTGAGCCTTTTTGCTTAATGAGGATTCAGAAGTTTTGACCCAAACTTTGACCCAAAGCCCCAGTGCTTCCAATTACGAAGTGTTCGCTTCTGGTTTACACAGTTGAAAATGATGCGTGATGCAACTAATGAGCCATTTGGACAGTTTGCCATTAAAGAAAATGTATAAATGAATCAAAAGCCTCAGTGCTGCTGAATAATATGAATGAGATAACCATTCTCTGCCAACCAATCACTGAATATTTTAATATGGTAATCTATTCTATTTTGGCAAAATGCACTTCTGAATACAGTTTAAAGCCATGAGAGGCTAAAACACACTAAGTTGCAACACAGTTTAATGAAATGGAAATTTTATTCGTATTTCATTGTGTTGAACTGCATGAGGAGCAGAATAAATTTTGTGACCTCTTTAAAGGTAGAATTTTAGATCCCTCGCTGACCTTTGATGTCTTATTAGCAAAGCCTCAAATTCTCTCTCTGATTTACACAATGACATGTCACAGCTTTTCAAAACAGAGAAATTATAATGCCGTGAATATATTTAAAAACACAGAGACCGTGAGGAATACAACAGGAAAAGTATCTGACACGGGAAAAATCCTTGAATCTGTTTATGCATGTTTCTTAGGTCGTGCACAAGATATACTCTACCTTTGTACTGAGCAAAAAGAAAAGCTTACAAGCAGTGGCCTAATTCTCATCTTTAGTCTGTCTAATTTATGAAATACGCACAGCACTCACTGTGATCTACTTTGACAGTTCATATTTGTTGTGTAAACATCACTGGACTGTGCACTCATGGGTATCTGCCTGCACATTTCTGGGGCATTTTCACAATAAATGACTATAATAATAAATCATCACACATTCACACACAGATTTGCTGTTGTTGTAATCAGACACCATGAAACTGCACCATAATGTGACGTATTAGTGAGTGAAATATTCAATGAGAAAAAAATTCAAGGACCATTCCATTGGGTATTGATTAGACTGTGAAAATGCGATGTTTCATATCTGAATACGAGATTGCAGTTGTCTTGTAAAAGGATGAAAAAGGAATCAGTTCATGTTTATTTTAGCCTCTACCAGCCTGGAACCAAGATGGTGATGGGGAGGTGGAGGATGAAGGTCAAGTTCACCCTTGAGAGCAGCTCATCATATCCTAATGATAATGCTTGACCTGCATTAAATTACTGTGCTAACTGGCATTTCAAAGGTTGTGTTACATAAATAGCTTTCATTTTCACCACCCATATTGTCAGCTGAAAAGTAAAGTGTTTTCAGAGGAAGAGCAAGTTATTACTGTACTTTATTTTTTGATGCATGATTGCCAAGACAAACATTTTTCTTTGGAATAAACTGCACTGATGAATCAGGGAGCAGGAAAATCTATTAAGAGATTAAATAAGGTCAATTTAGAGTTCATGTTGACTTTAAACCTGACGTAAATGATTGGTGTTAGCCGTGTCCAGGCAAAGTAGAAGGAGCTCTTGCATTCACGCTTGGAAATGGTTTGAAAACAAGGTGGATATTAAATGCACTGCAGTCTTCTAGGGTTTCCACTTTCTAGCCTTATATCTCTCATCTGGCAATTTTTTTTATTAATATTTAAAACCAGCAAGCTGAACAGTGATTTTTAACAGAGGTGCATTAGTGAAGGGAAGTTCTTGAGACAAGAGTGCTTTTGTCAATGTCATTTACTGTGGAAAAACACAAGTTTATATATTTTTTTCTCATAGGTGATGTGTGTTATTTTTTGTGTTCAGACAGTTTTTTGTATTTGGATGTTTCATATCTGAATACGAGATTGCAGTTGTCTTGTAAAAGGATGAAAAAGGAATCAGTTCATGTTTATTTTAGCCTCTACCAGCCTGGAACCAAGATGGTGATGGGGTGGTGGAGGATGAAGGTCAAGTTCACCCTTGAGAGCAGCTCATCATATCCTAATGATAATGCTTGACCTGCATTAAATTACTGTGCTAACTGGCATTTCAAAGGTTGTGTTACATAAATAGCTTTCATTTTCACCACCCATATTGTCAGCTGAAAAGTAAAGTGTTTTCAGAGGAAGAGCAAGTTATTACTGTACTTTATTATTTGATGCATGATTGCCAAGACAAACATTTTTCTTTGGAATAAACTGCACTGATGAATCAGGGAGCAGGAAAATCTATTAAGAGATTAAATAAGGTCAATTTAGAGTTCATGTTGACTTTAAACCTGACGTAAATGATTGGTGTTAGCCGTGTCCAAGCAAAGTATTTATTAATATTTAAAACCAGCAAGCTGAACAGTGATTTTTAACAGAGGTGCATTAGTGAAGGGAAGTTCTTGAGACAAGAGTGCTTTTGTCAATGTCATTTACTGTGGAAAAACACAAGTTTATATATTTTTTTCTCATAGGTGATGTGTGTTATTTTTTGTGTTCAGACAGTTTTTTGTATTTGAGCTTAATATTAAAACACCGCTCTTGGCTCAACCAATGACATGAGTTTGGGGCGGGATGTCTGTCTCCTGCACAAATGGGTCCATACTTGCGATTCCATTGGCTGAAAGGGCTTTTACTGTTTGCTCTATTCAGTGCCTGATTTGAAAACATATACACTTGAATTGTGATATTTGTCTTCTTAGCTATGTAAATATGACTATAATTGCCTTTTCAATTTATGGTACTTATAATGGAAAATTAAGTATTAGAAATTACATATTTCTCTGCTCAGCATACTAGCTTGGCCTACTGTTAGCCTGCTAGCTTACAGTAAGTCTATTACATGTTATCTACTATGTGTTGAGAATATTCAAATAATATATTCTTCAAATATTATATTCTTGTATTCACTATTAACTAGCAACAAGTTATTAGCATGCATATTACTACCATATTGACTGTTCATTAATACTTTTAAAGCACATATCAATGCCTTATTCTGTATGACCATATTCTACATCCCTTAATCCTACCCAATATCTAAACTATCTTTCTACTATAAATATATCAATATCTTTCCTACTATCAATAAGCTGCAAATTAGGAATTTATTGAGGGAAAACTCCAAGGTGCTACCATTATTTTATTTATTTCAAAAACATTAATAAGATCACCCGATTGTTTACAACACTAGACAGGAAAACTGTTTGTTTGTTGATTTGCTTATTTATTTAGGGACACTAGTAATTACTATAGTAAGTAAATAAATAATTACAGCAATTTTAATGCTAAAATCCCTATAAATGTTTTAAAATTAATTTTGGGGAAAACAATGACTTTTTCTTCCATTTGATGATGCAGAAACTACACTAAGTATTATTTTCTGTTCTGTTCTATTGTTCTGAATATTATAAATATCTAATTATTATTTATTATATTATATAATCATTATGTGTCACTTTGAAAAAAAAAACGTGTCTACTAAATGAATCCAACAAAAAAAAAAATCAATGTAAAATGTTGCAACTGACTAATCAGCACTGGTTATTCCAGAAAGCCATGCAATAGGTTGTCATCTTACGGCATATTCATATCAGCATAAGTGTTGCTTTCATGTTCTTATCTGAACATGAGACATAGCATGTCTCATGTTCAGATAAGGAATGCCTAAAACATCTCTTGATTCTCCAGGAGTACCGTGCGCACCTTACTGAATAATTGAACAATGTGGCTGTTCAGAGTGAAATATTTATGCATTTTCTGCAGAATAAAGGAGAGGTGGATGTTGTGATTGAGCTCACTGTAGAACTCTTAGTTTTGTCTGCTTACACATGATTGTGATTGTATCGTTGCTCAAATCTCACCTGATTTCTGATGGCAGTTTCAAACCAAACTGACTTGGAGTACTCAAACAGCAATATATCAATATCTTTCCTACTATCAATAAGCTGCAAATTAGGAATTTATTGAGGGAAAACTCCAAGGTGCTACCATTATTTTATTTATTTCAAAAACATTAATAAGATCACCCGATTGTTTACAACACTAGACAGGAAAACTGTTTGTTTGTTGATTTGCTTATTTATTTAGGGACACTAGTAATTACTATAGTAAGTAAATAAATAATTACAGCAATTTTAATGCTAAAATCCCTATAAAGGTTCATAATTTTGATTTTACAACAACTACAAATTTTTTGGAAAACAATGACTTTTTCTTCCATTTGATGATGCAGAAACTACACTAAGTATTATTTTCTGTTCTGTTCTATTGTTCTGAATATTATAAATATCTAATTATTATTTATTATATTATATAATCATTATGTGTCACTTTGAAAAAAAAAACGTGTCTACTAAATGAATCCAAAAAAAATAAATGTAAAATGTTGCAACTGACTAATCAGCACTGGTTATTCCAGAAAGCCATGCAATAGGTTGTCATCTTACGGCATATTCATATCAGCATAAGTGTTGCTTTCATGTTCTTATCTGAACATGAGACATAGCATGTCTCATGTTCAGATAAGGAATGCCTAAAACATCTCTTGATTCTCCAGGAGTACCGTGCGCACCTTACTGAATAATTGAACAATGTGGCTGTTCAGAGTGAAATATTTATGCATTTTCTGCAGAATAAAGGAGAGGTGGATGTTGTGATTGAGCTCACTGTAGAACTCTTAGTTTTGTCTGTTTACACATGATTGTGATTGTATCGTTGCTCAAATCTCGCCTGATTTCTGATGGCAGTTTCAAACCAAACTGACTTGGAGTACTCAAACAGCACTTGTGTTGAGCGCTGGAGTGCAGGCGGATGACAGGGAAACAGACGTGGGTAAGATCAGATGAAGTGTCACAACCTCACACAGAATGAGTCACGTGGTCACAGATTTCGGTTCAGTAAGTTATTAAAATGAATCTGTGACGAGATGAGCTCATGTAACCCCCTTCACTTTGCACGAACTCGTTTGCCTCTTTCTGCATGTGCTTAAAGTGATTGTCATATAACTGTCAGACCCAAACTGCAAGTCATAAAACGAATATATTGGCAAATATTGTGTTTTAAACTGTGATAACATTTAACATCTCATATCACTGCTGTTTACATATCAAAGCTAAAAGAAAAAAAATTCCTGATGAAGGTCATGCGACCGAAACGTAGTCAATAAATATTTTTTGCATAGATAGTGTGCGGGATTAGTTTTTTGCTTTTTACATATCAAAGCTAAAAGAATAAATATGCATAAAATCTCATTGAAACACCTAAAAATGACCGGCCTTTTAAATAATTGCTTATTCATACATTATATTATCACCAAATCTTGGATTTAGTCTTTTTGTCAACTTGTTTTCTTTCAATTAGCACATGTTTTGTATTTCTTTTTGGAGCTCAGGTCTAACAAATCTGATGCACCACAGTTTTTGAGTGAAAAAAGCATTATTTGTGGATAATTTAGGCAATATTCACCCGAAAACGGAGGTGCATCAGCTCATATCATTGAAACCAATGATCAATCACTACTAAAATGGAAAACCTGTAATTGAAAGAAAACAAGTTGATAAAAAGATTGAATTACAATTTTGTATATATACCAGGGCTGGAATATATATATATATATTTATATATATATATATATAACCAGGGTAAGAAAAAAAAAGACAGTAAGTTTTAGTCCAATGTGTTAACAATCCTTTCCAGGTCAAAATGACTGGAACACAACATGATGGTTAAATCAAGTCTTAGCTATAATGCAATTATTATGTATTTTATTTTAATGAAATGTGCGGCCCTACACTGGAGAGAGAGAGAAAATCTAAACAGGATTGCTAATGGAATTCCTATATGAATTCTGGAACCAATTCTAAAGGAATCAAATAGGATCAAACAAGGATCTACTAAGAATCCACAAAGTATCCAATAAAATCCTACTGAATAAACTATAAGGCTCCTATTTTTCAGTTTGAAATATTACAGAGCTACATTTTTGCCTTGACACTAAATGTGAAACAAATGAGTTCAGCCTCCCCAGGAGCATTGGAAATGTGCAGCCATGGGGTGTCAAACTGAAGTCAATTGAATTTGGTTGCAAGAGAGCCAAAGATGGAATCATTCCATGAAGATGCATTGATAGAACAGACCATGACACACTCTCAGAAAAAAAGGTGCAAAAGTTATCACTGGGGCGTTACCTTTTCAAAAGGCACACCTTTGTACCTAAAGAGTCCATATTGGTACCTTAAACGTACATATTAGTACCTAAAGTGTATTATGTATTTTATTTTAATGAAATGTGCGGCCCTACACTGGAGAGAGAGAGAAAATCTAAACAGGATTGCTAATGGAATTCCTATATGAATTCTGGAACCAATTCTAAAGGAATCAAATAGGATCAAACAAGGATCTACTAAGAATCCACAAAGTATCCAATAAAATCCTACTGAATAAACTATAAGGCTCCTATTTTTCAGTTTGAAATATTACAGAGCTACATTTTTGCCTTGACACTAAATGTGAAACAAATGAGTTCAGCCTCCCCAGGAGCATTGGAAATGTGCAGCCATGGGGTGTCAAACTGAAGTCAATTGAATTTGGTTGCAAGAGAGCCAAAGATGGAATCATTCCATGAAGATGCATTGATAGAACAGACCATGACACACTCTCAGAAAAAAAGGTGCAAAAGTTATCACTGGGGCGTTACCTTTTCAAAAGGCACACCTTTGTACCTAAAGAGTCCATATTGGTACCTTAAACGTACATATTAGTACCTAAAGTGTACATATTAGTACCTAAAAGGTACAAAAGTGCACCTTTTGAAAAGGCACCGCCACAGTGACAGCTTTTGTACCTTTTTTTCTGAGAGTGCATGCAACAGATCCAGCACAGACACACACTAAATCCAGACCCAACATGCCATGATATTTTACAGTCCCCATACATATGCAGAGTTTTATATGATTTAAAATGAACCCGTTATATATCAAAGAGTTGATCAGTGTTATTTTCAGGTGTTCTATTCCTTTTCTGTACTGATTTTGGGCAATTAATTTAAACATGATCAAATGTGTTAAATGCAGCTGAGAGTATTATGCTCTGTAGCTGAAAGCATTAAACTACTGAATCAAATAACATGCAGAAGGATATGTGTAGAACTTGGTGAATTATTAATATTACGTCAAGATGTTACAAAAACAAGCAATGAATCCAATGCATCCATTTTATGTACAGAATTTAGATCAAAATCAAAAATGAAAATCAAAACTTTAACTTTGAGACGTTATATATTAGTTGAAAAACTTGTTCATTGCTTAATTTTATAATTAGGCTAAACAACATGTGTAGCCATTTGTGAATAATTAAACAAATCCCATGTTGTTACAAAAACAAGTAACGTGTCTAATGCATGTATGTCTATGTGTTTAGATTTTTAAAAATAAACAAAAACCTTTCGTTAACTTTTAGAAAATGTAAATGTAACTAATTCTAATTGTTTTTGTTAAACACATTTCACAGCAAAACAAGTGAACACAGAACAAAGTTTGCACACTGATATTAAAGCTCCAAAGATTATTAGCAAAATAAGGGAAACATTTCGACATTTACATGTATGCATTTGGCAGACGCTTTCACCCAAAGCAACTTACATTGTATTCAAGATACACACATGTTCTACACAAGCAAGCATTATTCATCAGGAAAGTGGTTGAAACATGCTTTGTTTGAAAAAAAAATTTTAAGCATTGCCACAACAATGATTTTTATCATTATAATAAACATAGGAATAATGTTTATATAAAATTTCAACATGAAGACTTGCTGGACTGAACTGAAGCAACACAGGTTTACTTCATAATAATCCATATGTCAATTTTTAGAAAATCATGATAAAAAGTGAGTATTAAATACACTATATCAAGCTTTTGCGGAATGTTTATTTGTTCATCTCTCAATCATATGCATTATATGTTCTGCCCCCACATTACAAACTACAGAGCTTTGATCATAAAACTAAGTATTTAAATATCATCTTACTAAGACATATTATTGGGAGATACAGAGTGACATCTGATATTAAATGCATTTTATGTAAGTAGATCATAGTAGATCTCATTGATTTATAAGCTATCAGCATTTCATTGGCCATATAAATATTTTTTTTTCCTTTTCGAGTATGAGCTCCATATCATACCATATGCCACTGATGTATCAAATATGATACTCAACAAAAGCACAAACTAATCCATTAAAAAAATATATATATATTTTTTTTGTGACTATTATTTCACATGCCAGACTTCACAGGATTAATCACCATCTGAGGGACGTCCTAGAAGTCTGGTCAAATTCTCATATTATAATCCACATACAGTAAAGCAGATGAACCATAACATACATTCTTTTCGCCTTTTTTGTTCTTTTTAAGATTCACACTATTCTGCAAGCTCTCGCAAAGCCACAAGCCAGCACTTGTGACCCGTCGTGTCTTTTAGGCACATTACTCAGGTTAAACTGTCTGCCCGCAGCTCTGGATGGGCATGAGAGCCGTCTTCAAGCCTGGCTGGAGCCCGCGGCCCCCTCGCTGCAGGTGGATCCTGAGGGGCCGTGCCAGGGCGTGGAGGCATGATGAATAACAGATGTTTCCTGATTGGCTGTGCCATTCGTCATACACCTGCCTCGCCTCAGCTGCGGAGAGCTCCACAATATGTCATTGTCGCCGGGCGGATGGCCCCAATGCATCACCCCATCTCAGCAACGCTCAGCTCTCCAGATCCTTCTGCTTTTATAGAGTCATATTTCTCCTCCCAGTGCTAAATAAAAGAAAACTGGACAGCTCATGTTTTTCTTTCTTTTTTCGCTCAGCATGTTCTTAGCTCGGGGGTAAGGTCAAATGGACACAGTTGGTTGGGTTTTAAATGTAAGAAGCACTAGGCTGGGACTGCATTCGCAAAGCTGTGTCATGTTCAAACCATTGTGAGAAAGCCTGCGAGCACCCCTCAAAATGCTTTTATTTAATGCAAAGTCTAGAATGTAAAAAAGTATTGCACTGAAGACATTTTCCCAGGCACCAGTGATTCAGCGATCTATCAGCAGAACTCCGAAAGTTTCATTTGCTTTGGTTATTTGGTACTTGATATGGTGAGTTTTCCAATAAAAAAGTTGTGATTCCCATTTCAAAGAACATGATTAGTGGTGTTCAATAATATTAACGTTTCTTTTTAATATTACCATATTATTGTACACTGTACTATAAGGTTCACCACATTAACATTATTTAATACATTAGGTATGAAAAAATAACAATGAAAAATGTTTACAGCATGTACTGTACTAATCAAGGTTAAATGTTATTTCTACATATACTAACACTTTAAGTCGCATAAGTTAATATTAAAGTAGTATAAACGAATATGAATTAAGTTGTTAGTTCAGGACAGGGTTATATTAAATTCTGTTTTGTTAAATATAACTATTTAAATCACTTTAGTTAATTTAAATAAAGATGACAAATAAAATATAATATTAGATGGAAAATTTTTAACAGAAAATCAAACTTTAACGAAAATTACCTTGGGGAAAAAATGTCTTGAGTATTTTTACAGTCTCTGGAAAAGGATCACTGGCAAAATATCCAATATAATAAAATAGAATTTTAGAAATGTATGCATTTTTTGCAAAATAAAAAATAAATAATAAAATAATATTTTGTCAGAATAAACAGTATAATTTTTTTACATTTTTTAATGGTCATTAACAGAGAATGGTGCTGTTGCAACATCTACCAGCAAGGACTAGCTAGTCCATGCTAACTAGTCCAGCAAACCCTTAAACTAGTGTTTTTTAACTGTTTAACTCCATTGTCAACAACAAAATTGGAAAACCCCATTACATTAGTCATTTGTGTTTTACTGGATAAAGATTAAAAATAAAGTTTTTTTTTTTTTTTTTTTTACAATTTCTACCTTATAAAATATTTGAAAGCTTGGCATAACTAGAATAATATATATATTTATAAAAATGAAGTTGTACGATCTTCTTAGTTTACATGACTTTTCCAGATCTAGAAGATCTTTACAGTGTATCAGTTTTTTTTTTTTTTTTTAAGCACTACGTTTACTGAAACTGAAATAAAAAACGAATAAAAAATTACAAGCACATAACAAAATGACTAAAACAGACTAAAGTTCAAATGAAATATATAAATAATACTAAAATAACATGGAATGCATGGATGCATGAAACTATTGTTAACGAATTGAAACTTACTGTAAAGTGTTTCTGGTTACACTTTTCTAGCTATGACTTTTCTAAGTGACTGGATTATGATGTACTTAAACTTGAAAGGATTTTTTAATTAAGGATAGATCTGGAGGGGGTCATATCTACAAATCAGCAGGACCTAGCAACCACCATGAACACCATAGCAACCACACAACAACAAGCTAACAACCAGAACAACTCAGAACATCATATTGTTGTACAATTCCTACATTTCATAAACTAATGTGCCAGCTTTCATATTGAGCTGCTTAATCTAGACGAGAATTATGCGCTTCAATGGCCAATGTGAAAACAAAACAATTATCAGTCAAAGAAACAAACATAAACAACAACACAACAAAACACCCCTGCTCAAACCAGAGTGAGCTTTTGTGAGACAAGAGCGAGATCAGAGAGAAATCAAATAAATCATAAAGGGAGAGCCTGTAGAAGGCTTCGGGTTTTTTGAAGTTTTGATCTTTTGATCTTCTTGTATTACTTCTGCTTTTACAATCTATGGATGAAACCCTGATCTCTGGCCGTCGTCTGAGGTCACATGATGAATATGCTGATTGTCTGGCATTGTTTCTTCACGCTTTCCTCTATAAGAGCAACCTGGCTAACATTGTGATGTCGAGCCCATTTCAATGGCCACATCTTATGTATGTACTTTATGTACAAAAGGTGTCCTCGTTCTGCGTGAATTTACTCATTCCAGACCATGTGTCCGTAAACACACCCCTGGACCTTCCTGAGCAAAAGTGATCAAAAAGCCCCCTGAACATTTTTGCATTTTCTCGTGATTAATATCTAAGATTTCTCCGCCGCATTATAATCTCTCTTTCAGCCATGAATAATTGAAGAGAATGTGTTTTCTCTTTCCATGTCTTATTCTGTACCTCATATCCAGGCATTATTCATGCTTGAATCCTTAATGCTGTGATACTTGAATGGAGTGGTGCTTTTGTCTGGATCTGATCAGCTTACATCAAATAACAGGCTGCAGGATTACGCACTCCGCATTTCTTAGACGGCTCGCATGAATATTATTAGCACTCAATCGCAGACATTCATGATAACCAAGTTAATGTACTTGAACAGCTTTTACCCGGGATTTATTTGAAGTATTTTTAGCTATCAAATAACAGACTTTTAGACTGCTTTTTACTTGAATACTATTTTTTGTGGCAAATGGTCGGACATAGTGATCAGACTCACAATTTTCACAACTGGCAAAATCTCATCAATTTACATTAAAAAAGTGTCATAAAATATATGGGGGCAGAATATTGTAGACTATTACAGAATTTTGACCTGAGCCAGCTTATTCATTAACTAACATTAGCAAGAGGAATAATATTCAACTACATATATAAACTAAAGTTGACTTTAACGTTTACAAGCTCTAAAAAGGATCACTGGCTAAATATCAAATTTTATATTATAATATTATAATATAATATAATAACTACACAGACTTGCAAAAATGATAAATACTTAGTCAAAAACAGTTCATTTTTAATGGCAGCATGATCAAAACTGCTGAAAATCTTGTACACTATCTATCACGTCTTGTCGTTTGATTGATAGTTTATGCGTTTTTAACAAGTACAAGGCCTTTATAGTATCATTCTAAAAATGCTCGCCCTTAAGATCGTCTTTTTTATTATAAAATCTTTACAGATTTTTATAAGGTAAATGTAAGAATCTACTTTATATCATTTCACGATGAACACTTACTGGACTGAAGCAACTTTTTACTTAATTATCCATACCATTTTTTTTTTTTTTAGAAAAAACTGTTAAAATGTAAACTACAAAGATTTGATAATAAAAATAAGCATTTTAATTTCATACTAAGTCATATTATTGGGATATATAGAGTGACATCTGAGTGACATCTGCTATACTGTTATAAAGATCTCATTGATTTACAAGCTATCAGAATTTCATTTTACTTTTTGGCCAAATAAATAGCAGCAAATGCATAAAATTGCATATTTTTACTCACTTTGAGTCGCTGAATAAAACTGAGGTGTTTTTTTCTGCTCCAATATGAGCTGCATATTCACACTATATCGTAGTATATGAGGCATAAAAGCCTGATTTATCAAATAATACTCAACATTTTTAATGGTCTAAAGTTTTAATACAGTAAATGGTTCCATTAAAAAAAGACTACTATTTCAAATGTCAGGCTTTACAGGGTTAAGAAACTGAATGTGCAGTTACAACATCTACCTTAGTCCAGCTGGTAGGACTAACTAGTCCATACTAACTAATCCAGCCAACCCATAACCTTAGTTCAATGCTTTTCGGGTTTTTTTTTTTACTCCAAAGAGCTCATGACTTGCAGTCATTTGTGCTAAGGAATTAAAAAGAAGATTTATATATGTTACAGTTTCCACCCCGTAAAATATTTTAGAAATTGGCATAAATGTATATTAATTATAAAAATGTCCATTTTATGACTTTATTTATTTATATGATTTTTCCAGGTCTAATAGATTCACTGGCAAGCACCCTGAGTGCATTGTACTGTATTCTCAACATAGATTAAAGCAACATAGATGAAAGCATACATGATTGTTTTGCATGAGCATTTTAAAAGGAGCTTGTACTTGACTCTTGCTCAAGTAGCTTTCCAGACATAAATGTCTGCTGGAGTTGGATTTTTCTGCAGTAATGGTTCTTCTGGTGGAGAGGGATTTATTTTACTCTCTGCTCACCTACACTCCGTTTAATATCTGATTGGACACGGTGATATATAAGACAGTGATTGTTAAGTGCTGTATGTGGGTTTGAGATAACGGCGTCCACAGGAGGTGAACCGCTCAAGCGCACTCATTCAGGCCACCACATGAAGAGAAAGCTACATTAAACATGTCTCATTAAGATCTCTGCTGCGATTTACTGCTACTTTATGGACTCACCTGCTCTGTGTTTTAGTGCAGTATTTGCCCCAAGATACAGAACAAAAAAAAAATCTTTCAGGAAATTGCTTTTACTTTATAACACCATCTTTTAAATACAGTTTAGTTAAATGATGAGAAAAGTGACTGGCATGTATTGGGATACTAGAATAGTATAATTTAAGGACAATATTTGCGTTACAAGATGCTGATTTAATTTTGCTTAACAAATCATTGTACACTAATAGTTCATGCTCATTATTCAGTGCTTGAAAAATCATGCTAATTCAAGGACTGACAGATAAGAGCACCTCTTATGACCCATTTTTTAATCTCCGCTAACAGTTCAAAGGCTGCAATAAAGAATGCATTTCCATAATTTCCAAAAGCATCATGATATTAATGATAAATTGTTTTTATATACAATAGTTTGTAATTAAATGGAAAATATTCAATTTTTATGGAAATAATATGACAATTCATGTGTGCAGGTTGTATGAAGGTAAATTTTAAGACTTTTTAAGACCTTTAAAGGCCAGGTAAAGAGAATATAAGGAATAAATCGAACGGATCACAATACTTCAGTATTGTCTCATTGTCTTTTTAGAACTTTGAAGCATTGCAATACAAATTCCAACAGATCTCCATTACTTTTTCATTTATTTTATAAAAAAAAAACTTGAATACCTCTCTGAATTACTAGATTATGGAAATTATGGAGTTTCTAATTAAAACCAGAACAAATTTGTCTTTTTTGTTTTGTTTTGATTATTTATTTATTTATTTGCAGTGTATGCAACATAAAATGCTATAACTTAAGAGTAACTTAATTTAAAATTTTTTCCTCTGATTTAAGACCTTTTTAGGCCTTAATTTGTGGAAGACCCGCAGAAACTTGGTATACAAAACATGGGGCTATCAATTTAACATTTAATTATTTAAATACTACATAATTTGTATTTTTTAATAAATAACAATTTAACATTTAATGACTAAAAACTAAATAACAATTAAATATTATGTGATTTTGCAATTAATCATGCCCCGACCCAGAATAATTTTTTTTTAAAAGCAGGACCACTGAACATAAAAATCATCTTTAAAAGCATCTTAAAAACTTTGCACTTGTAGAGTGAAATGCTGGGGGGAAACAGCAAGACACACATATCAGAACAATTCAAAAGCTATATTTAATTGTATCTGTTGCCTGATTTACACGTCTGCCTTTAATTATTTTTATTTGGAGGCTGTTCTCCACAAATATTGATAATTAACATGTGATTATTAATCTTCATATTGTCAATTAATTTAATTTACAGCCCTAATCAAAAGTCACCAAAAGCTTCATACATGGCATCTAAATCTTGGTATGGCATGCTAACTCTATCATGCAAGGAGAAAAACATACAGCACAGCAAATGAAAGAGCAGTCATGTGAGTTATTTATGCACATACTGGCCTCTGCAGCCATAAAACTCCCAAAGGCATAAATAAATCAATTTATTGTTGTAAAGAAGATGCTAAAAATTACATCTACTATGAAGCAAGGACATTTGCATAGTGACTTAACTGACCGTGTGAATACCCATCTTAATAAATGTGATTCAATTGTTTGTCGTTACTGCATTGATATGAAATGCATATTTGGCCAAATGCAATAAAGAAATACTTTTTTTTTTTTTTTCTGCAAGCCCTTAGGAAACAAAAGTTAAACACAATATCTCGTCGCCTCTGAGGAGTGCTGAGAAACCTGGAATGAGATTAAAGATTAATCTTCTCTGTCCCTGCTGAAGATGCTTTGGCAACAATTCAGAGGTAACGCACTAAATTTTGAGCTTGTTCTGTGTACAGAAGATCTGCAACTCATTTGTAGTCGCTGTTGTTATATATGGCATCTGAAGATTTAAAGATCAACTCTCTACTACATTATAAAACCCATTCGATGAAATTGATACTATTGAGAATGCCTGACAACAAAATATAGTGAATTCATACAAGAAAGTTCAACTTACTTAATATACTATGAATTAAACTGTGACCTACGCTGGTTTGCCGAGTTAGCCGACCACAACAGAAGAAATTTATATATATAGAAGTCTTAAATGTGCAGCAG
Source organism: Sinocyclocheilus rhinocerous (assembly GCF_001515625.1). Classification (NCBI taxonomy): domain Eukaryota; kingdom Metazoa; phylum Chordata; class Actinopteri; order Cypriniformes; family Cyprinidae; genus Sinocyclocheilus; species Sinocyclocheilus rhinocerous. The sequence goes on along the minus strand of NW_015645861.1, from coordinate 402,168 downwards.
TGTTGTTTTAGTACCATATAGTAATTTAGTTTTTGTTTATATTGTAAATTAGATTTTATTTTGTTTTCATTTTAATTTTAGTTAAAATTTTAGTAATTTTATTGTGTTGATGTCATTTATATATATATATATATTTTTTTTTAAATAGGTCTGTATAGTTTTAATTCGTTTTTAGTTTTAGTTTATTAGTTTTAGAGTACATTTACACAACAACACTGTACTTCAAAACGGAAACATTTTTCTTTGTGTTTTTGAAAAGTTTTGTGTCTGCGAAAATGACTAAAACGCTGCATTATGCATGCCAGGCCAGTAGGTGGCGATGTCACTTTGTAAAGAAACTCACACCTATAGAATGAATGCACAATATGCATACGCATGACATCACAGTTTCACAAATTGCCGTTTTTAGAGTTTACGCGGAGAAGATAATGGTATCATTTCCAAAAACTTGCACTTTCAAACCCGTTTTCCAAAAGTTTGCATTTTCAGGCCACCAAAATACTGTTGTCATGTAAATGAATGGCCAAAATTAATGAAAAGGATTTTACTGATTTTACTGATCATTTTATTGATTCTCTAAAAAGGTGATATTAATTTGTTTGTGAATTGCCACTGGTCTCGCAACATTTTTTTGTTTTTTCTGATTCACTAAAAAAAAGTCATTTGTTTGTGAATTTGAACTATACTGAGTGCAGTGCATGTTATTGATTCACTAAAAGGTCCCAGCTTAAAAAAAAAAAAAAGTAGCTGTAGATAAAGCACAAGACAACTTGACACAAAAAAAAAGCTATTTCAATGTACACTCTTCTGTCTGAGAGGTTGATTTTTAATAAAACTACCAGATGTAAAGATTTTCTTTTAATTATATAAAGGTCACTTTTTTTGCTACTTGCTACAAGCCTGTTGTATTACAATCTTATTGTAAAATATGAAACTATCATAAAAATATGAATTATTACATTTACTCAACACAATGATAGTCTAAATGAACATATAAACAAACCATTTCAAAATTAAGTGTGAAAATCAATTCTATTCACCCATCTTATTTTGTCTGGCCTTCAACAAACACATACATGCATGTGAAACAAAACAAGTCTTCCCATCAGCGGCCACTGTTTGCCAGCTCAGCCCTCAGATCCTGTGCCGATTCTGCTCAGTGGCCAGAGAGAAGCGAGAGATGAAAGACTCAAACAAGGAGAGGCAGTCAAATATTTATGAAAGCACGCATCCCTCTCACAGACAAGAGAGAGAGTGCGAGGTGCCGTCAAGGTGTTTGATCGATGTAATGGAGTCCGTTTAAGAAGCGGTGGGTGCGTGGCCGATTCCCTGGAGCAGAGAGAGAGCGAGTTTGATATGATAATGCACCTCGTGCTAGTTCTGTGCACCATATGCTCATCCTTTCATTGGGGAGATCGGTGCAGATGGTCGGGCTCGCTGCTAATAAGGGGAATAGAGCAGGACGGGAAAAAGGGGTGAAGGGATCCCTGGGGCAACACTAATGACAAGTCCACTGACAACACCTTCAGTCTAGAACAGCAGGGTCAACTTGTCCTGCCTTCTTCCCAAAATCACAGAAATCTGTCTTGTTGACTACAGACTGAACTCCTCCTTTACTCTTGAATGATTGCGGTAGAGGTAAAGTGAGTCATTTCTGTGCCAATAGCGGCACGAGTTTGATATGATAATGCACCTCGTGCCAGTTCTGTGCACCATATGCTCATCCTTTCATTGGGGAGATCGGTGCAGATGGTCGGGCTCGCTGCTAATAAGGGGAATAGAGCAGGACGGGAAAAAGGGGTGAAGGGATCCCTGGGGCAACACTAATGACAAGCCCACTGACAACACCTTCAGTCTAGAACAGCAGGGTCAACTTTTCCTGCCTTCTTCCCAAAATCACAGAAATCTGTCTTGTTGACTACAGACTGAACTCCTCCTTTACTCTTGAATGATTGCGGTAGAGGTAAAGTGAGTCATTTCTGTGCCAATAGCGGCACCACATGATGGACTCGCTCAAATAATGATTGTTTCCAAACAGGTCTCATAAGGGAAGAGTGCTTTTATCTTTATACCACCAAACAATCTGGTGCCACATTCACCCACATAAATATTATTGGATATTATTAGGTGTGAATGATTGAAAATACAGAAATATTGTTGCATGTTTTTGGTTCACTAAAAGGAATCGACTCATGAGAGTCATTTGTTTGTGAATAGGAGATCACTAAAAAGATCCAACACAATTGTTCGTAAATCATCATTTCATTGATTCACTAAAAAGAACTGGCTCATAGTCATTTGTTTATGAATCACCACTGGTTGTGCTACTTTTTTTTGATACACTAACAAGAACCTGCTCATAAGAGTCATTTGTTTGTGAACAGGCATTGGTCATGCTGCATTTTATTGATTCACTGGAAAGAACTGGCTCACGAATAGGCACTAGTCTTGCTTATTTTTTTCATTAGAGTCAGTTGTTCATGAATCATACTATACTAGTCACACAGCATGTTACTGATTCACTAAAAAGAACTGGCTTGGCTCATTAGAGTCATTTGTTTGTGAATCAGCACTGGTCGCACTGCATTTTAATAGATCACTAAAAGGAACTGGCTCATATTTGTTTGTGAATCACCACTGGTTGTACTCCATTTTTTTATTTCACTAACAAGAACTTGCTCATAGAAATCACAAAATTTGTTTGTGAATAGGTCACGCTGCATTTTATTGATTCACTGAAAAGAACTGGCTCATGAATTGGCACTAGTTTTGCATTTTTCCATTCACTAAAAAGAACTGACTCGGAGTCTTTTGTTCATGAATCATACTATACTGGTCACACAGCATGTTATTGATTCACTAAAATAACTGGCTCATGAGAGTAATTTGTTCGGGTATCGGACTAATATACTGATCATGCTTTATGTTTTTTATTAAAGAAAAAAAAGAACCAATTCATAAGAGGCATTTTTTTGTAAATTGGACTATTCTGGTCACACTGCATGTTATATATATATACACACACACACACTACCGGTCAAAAGTTTGGGATCAGAATGATTTTTAATGTTTTTTAAAGGAGTTTCTTATGCTCATCAAGGCTGCATTTATTTGATCAAAAATACGAGAAAAAATGTAATATTGTGAAATATTATTATGATATAAAATAATGTTTTTCTATTTTAATATACATTAAAAATCTAATTTATTCTTGTGAATTTCAGCAAAGCTGAAATTTCAGCATCATTACTGCAGTCTTCAGTGTCACATGATCCTTCAGAAATCATTCTAATCTGCTGATTTATTATCAGTGCTGGAAACTGTTGTGCTGCTTAATATTTTTTGGAACCAGTGATTTTTTTTCAAGATTCTTTGATGAATAACATGTTAAAAAGAAGAGCATTTATTTAAAATAGAAATATTTTCTAACAATATACACTACAGTTCAAAAGTTTGGGGTCAGTCAATTTTTATTCTTTCTTTTTTTGAAAGAAATTAAAACTTTTATTCAGCAAGAATTTGTTAAATTGTTAAGAAGGGATAGCAAAGATTTATATTGTTTTTGGCAGTTTCCAAAAAAATATTTGGCAGCACAACTGTTGCCAACATTGATAATTCTAATAATAAATCAGCATATTAGAATGATTTCTGAAGGATCATGTGTATATATATATATACTGTATATATATATATACAATTAATAAAAACGCTCTCTCTCTCTTTTATATATATATATATATATCAAGCTAAACCAAATGAAAATGAGATGTTGCCTAGCTGCAACTTGTAGAAATTTAATGTTTAAATGTAAAAGTCTTTTAATACCCTGTATATATATTATTTCAAATAATGTTTAATTTATTTCAAGCAACAAACTGTTTTTAATGGTTTTAGTTTTAGTTAACTTACCCTGCCTACAGCTTCAGATAATTGTTGCTGTATTTATAGCAGGAGTGAATGACTGCTTGCTCATATTCAAACCAAGGTTGAAAGGAAGGTCTACACAGCACTGCACTGCATCCATTAGAAACTGCCCGGTGACTGCATCAATAAACATGATTTCTGTTCATTTCTTGACACTCTACCTACTAATAAAAGGATTCAGTATACAATTCCTTTGAAAGCAGTGAGGTCAGAGGACAGGACATTACTGATGGACAGTTTAGGACCTTAGGGTATCTGTCCCTTTCATCAGCGTCTCTGCTGATATTTCCATGCTTGTTTTCTCACTGTCAGCGGCCATCTGCTGTGCCAAAGTGTAAGCAGTGTTAAGTGATGGCAGTGTGGCAGAGCTGTAGGGAACCTTGGGTAAAGATTCATTCTCTCTGACTGGCATACTGTACATGTCAACAACTCAGTGCTGCCTTCAATACCTGGAGGAGCACTGATTTTTCACGCAAAGACCATCTATCCATCTATCAAGAAAGAATAACGGTTCACCCAAAACTCAATGAATTAATTGCAGAAAAACATCTCTAAACTGTGTGAAAAATAAAACAAAATTGCTGTAAATTTACTCACCTTCAGGCCATCCAAGACTGGACACACAACTTCTTGCTTCACAAGACATTAATTGATGGACTGGAGACTTGTAGATTATTGTGATGTTTTTATCAGATGTTTGGACTCTCATTCTGATGGCACCCATTCACTGCAGAGGATTCTTTGGTGAGCAAGTGATGTAATGCTATTCTCCAAATCTGTTTAAGAAATGAAGATACAAACTCATTTACATCTTGGATGGCCTGAGGTTGAGTAAATCTTTAGCTAATTTGAATTTTTGGGTGAACTATGCTTCGTTTTCTACAAAGTCCCTCCTTCCGACAAGCGCAGTCTGCTCTGATTGGCCAACTGAGCAAGCACTCGTCGGAAATGTAACGCCTCTTACCATAATCGCGAGCTTCATCTTTGAAAAAAATGTAAAAACAGTAAATAATGTCATTAGTTTTACCATCAGTTCAAGCCCGAAAGGGGAACAGAGTCGCGTGACAGACACAGTGATGAAGCTGGTATGTGTTTGCAGTACACAAGCCACGGTTAAGACAGCTGACTCCACTGTGATGTGACCCTGTCTCTCTCTCTCTCTCTCACACACACG
>NW_015645861.1:392394-396051 GCF_001515625.1 Sinocyclocheilus rhinocerous | reverse complement strand
ATTCATAAATTAGTTTCCACAAATAACCCAATTGTTCACTTTTAAGACGTTTCTGTTGTGATTAGTAATTAATTGGTTATTCTTTATTAACTGGTCATAGTTCACAAGTAGTTCTCAATGAGGATATTTTTATTTAATAATTATCAAATATCTAATAAGGAACTACCTTTGTCCTAAATTTGCTACTACTTACTGCTTAGTTAATCTTGCTTCTCTATTAGTTAATAGTATTAAGTTAAGTGTTAATGTAGTACTACCCATTACTTCCTGCATAGTTACTTGTTAACAACGGACCATTATTCTAAAGTGTTACCGGTTATCTTAATGCATTAACACAAAAAAATGATAATACATTTATGTTTACAAACCCCATTGCGCAGTTTGTTTCTGAATATAGATAGGTATAGAATAATAGATATGTTATGTCTTTTCTTCTTAGCATCCTGTAATGATGACTGACTTGAAACATACTGTTTACTCAAGTTTTTGAGCAGTGTTGTAAAGGAGTTGAACAATTTCTTCAGTGCACACTGAATCCCTCACATTCTCTTTCTCACAGCACTGACTCACTAAACAAGCATTAGGGGAAATGTATTCTTCTATGTTTTTAACAAAACATACTTGTATTGTGTTGTCTTCACACAAACAAAGGCTAAGTGCTGACTATATAAACTTATAGTTTTTATTTCATTTTGAAGCTGAAGTGTATGATGTAGGGCACAGTAATATTCTTAATAAGGGCAGAATCAATTTGGTCATGCAATGATATTATTAAGCTCTTCACAAACACTCTTATGTGTTATCGCTCCAACTGTTTGGATATGCAGCCAACAGCAACTGGCACCGCAGGGTTCTAATGCGCACAAGTCAGACATCAAATGTGTGAGCTGAAAACTTGGTGTAATGCTTCCAGCTACAGATTCTACAATGAAACTGCATTTTTAGTTTCTCAATAGAGTAAAAACCAACCACCATACCCGTGGTGCAGAATGTTAAATGCGTAAGCACTAGACCTCTATCACACGCGATCCGAAGTAAGAAATGTCAAAGCCTGGTATGATGAGAGTTCATTTTACCTTATGTTTTGTGACACTGAATTTCATCATTTACAATCACAATAATAGTTTCCTAGAATACTCTCAATATTCAAAATTGTCAGCTGTCTAATAACGCTAATTGCATTACATACAAAATGCAAAGTTCATCAGAAGATTTTGTGATTTATTTAATGTTGTTTTTATAATATTAACATGGTCAAATATTAGAGCAACACTGGAATGGTTTGTTTCCCTGAAAGCTGAACAATTAGCTAAATGGATTTCTCTATTACCAGACTATTTGTTAATATGCATAAGAGATGTGCAAGAATAACTACTGCTACTTTTTGCATTTATTTTATCTTCAAGGCGGACACGAATTACAAATATGTAATATTACAAATGTCCAACATTATGCCAACAAAGCCTGACCCTCGACCAGATGTTACACTTTGCTTTGCTGCTACACTCATTCAAGAAGCCAAATGTCTTATAGTGAGCAAAAAAGAAAACCAATGAATACTAAATAATGATCTTTAAAAAAGCATCATATGACCCCTTTAAAAAACGCATTTTGACAATTCACTTCATAAACTTTGTATTTGCTACTGCTTAAGGGGTTTTCAGATGGTGAGCTGTTTATAATTTAAAACGTACAGTCTTGAGATTGTTTTGAGGTCCAGTGGAAATGATATTCATACATTCATGCCTGTATAGATTGAAATAATTGCTCATATCCTTCATATGCTGTTTGTAGTTGTAAAATGGCTATACGCAGACCATATGTATGTAAGACCCCCAGGCTCTAACCGCCACACCACGTTCTTGTTTCGAGTGGGTCTCAAACCCAGGTCTCCGGCATGGGAGGCAGGCGCACTAACAATGAGGCTAAAGACTGCAGCCACTAGCGTCAGTCGCTAGTGCGCCTCTTAAGATCAGGGGGGTGAGGTTTACCTGCACAGCACCTACCCGCTGACCTCCGTTACACTCACCCCCCTAAACCTCACTTCCATCCAGGTCACGGCACCAATGTACTAAAGTTACTTTTTCAAAACTCTTCACACAGTTCTCCTAACCATCTTTCCGCTTGACACAGCAGTTCATTTCACATTCAAAATGCACTAAAACTACCAAAACACTTCATTAATGCCTCAAATAAACTCATTCTTCATAACACTACAAAGGTTTTCACCAAACAAACACACTTTATCACTCATAACACAACAACCTAAAAAACACTAACAACAGGTAGCATTATACAATGTTTTCTTTAGTAAAATTTCTTTACGAAACAAGAATGATACTCTCTACTATTTATAATTCACTGCAGTATATGTTACATGCTCCATGTTTACATTACAGTACAAAATTAATCCTAAGTTTTCCCTTTTTGTATGGATGGTAATGAAAGTGAAAGACTAACACTTGTGAAGATGTTCAGCTACATGCAACTGCTTTGATAGTATATGATTTTTTACATTCAGAATATTTTTCTATATGATATTACTGTAGAAATGTTGCAAATTTCTTTACATATAAACAGTAGAAAGTCATTCTTGTTTTGTAAAGAAATTTGACAAAAGAAACATTGTAATGCTGTCAGTGTTTTTTAGGTTGTTGTGTTATGAGTGATAACGTGTGTTTGTTTGGTGAAAACCTTTGCTAGAGTTTTGGAAGAATGAGTTTATTTGAGGCATTAATGAAGCGTTTTGGTAGTTTTAGTGCATTTTGAATGTGAAATGAACTGCTGTGTCAAACTGAAAGATGGTTAGGAGAAGAGTTTTAAATAAAGTGACTTTAGTATTGAGAAATGTGTCCTAGCGATTGTAAAAAACTGTATTCATTTTTTGTACTGTGCTAGGTTTTGAACTTAAGTTTAACAGTTTTGAAAACAGTATGTAAACATGTGCAAATTGGCTTGTATAGTGCATAACGTTTTGGTGGTGTTTGTGTCGAAGTGATAAAAGAATTCATGTAATCTGACAGATGTCGTCAATGAATGCATTTTGTGCCAAAGCAATGATAAATGATTCACAGTATATCCCACAAAGACTGATGTTGTGCTCGCTGTGTGAAGAGTTTTGAAAAAGTGACCCAAGTATTGAGAAATGTGTCCTAGCAATTGTAAAAAAATTTAAATAGGCTATATATGGGATTTTTTTTTTTTGTCTCTAGTAATTAAAGACCAGGGAACGGCCAAGGTAATGTTATTTAAAGGAGTGGTTCACTGGTTTTTTTCTAGGCTTGATTGTGTTTATAGGGTGCAGTCTAACATGTGTTAAAGGGGTCATATGATGCGATTTAAATTTTTCCTTTCTCCTTGGAGTGTTACAAGCTCTTGGTGCATAAAGAAGATCTGTAAAGTTGCAAAGACTAAAGTCTCAAATCCAAAGAGATATTCTTTATAAAAGTTAAGAGTCAGCCACGCCTACCTAAAACGGCTCGTTCTAACACGCCCCAACATACCTACGTCACGATGTGCGAAGATTTGCATAACACCGCCCAAATGTTCACACAAAGAAAGAAGGAGTAACTTTTATTCTCGCTGTAATATTGAAAAGTGAAAAGTGAAAAAGTGAAAAGTGACGTGACATGTGGCCAAGTATGGTGACCCATACTC
>NW_015645861.1:388253-389273 GCF_001515625.1 Sinocyclocheilus rhinocerous | reverse complement strand
ACGTGTTGTCTAACCCCAATGGAATTCAGAATGTCTATAAATGCTGATCCCAATGCATCTTTTTCATTATCAACATGGATATTAAAATCACCAACAATTAAGATGTTATCTGCAGCCAGGACTAACTCGGATAGAAAATCAGCAAATTCTTTAATAAAGTCTGTATGGTGCCCTGGTGGCCTGTATACAATAGCCAGTACAAACGTCACAGGGGATTTATCATTGTGGCGAGGGGGCCGTGGTTCAGAGAGGTCTGCACCGGGAGAGAGAGGCAGGAGACGAGCGGTGCGTAAGTAGGTCAAGCGCAAATGATAATCACCTGTGTCTCGTTTCAGTAATTGGTGTGGAGAGACCAGATAAAAGGGGCCACCTGGAGCATGGAAGGCAGAGAGAGACTGGCTGGGAACGCGAGCAACACGGGAAACCGGGCTACTGGAGAAAAGCATATATATAGCTATATTCTGAGTTATTGACGGAGAGTTTTGAATGCGCAGTGAGCGCCTTGTTCTGTTGTACTTACTGAGAGACTTTAATAAAAACTCGCGTCCCAGTCCGCCGACCATGTCTTCTTCCTTCCTCCCTCTTGAACCATATCACAGTTAGCTTTTCATATACGGTTTTATCCTGATTAAAACTTTAATACAGTACGGCAACTGCACGCACGTCCATGTTTAACGCTTCTCATAGCTATGTGAAAATAAGTGTATAATTGGAACAGTTCATTGTTGGAGCTGAGCTGAATGAGAGAGCGAGAGAGAGAGAGAGAGAGATGCAGAGCATGTGCAGAGCAGGGCGACGCAAGGAACAGTATTGAGAACCACTGCTTTAGAACATTGATTTGGAAACTTGTGAATCCATTAGAATCGTTAGAAGACAGAAATGCGATTCATATATGAACAGATTTTTAGGGGCACCTCTAGCTTTCTCTTCCTCTTCTCTAAAGCAGCGCAGCATCTCAAACACGTCGTTTTCAACAAAGCCCCCTCCTTTGACAAGCGCAGTCTGCCCTTTGCTACCTTT
>NW_015645861.1:385646-388226 GCF_001515625.1 Sinocyclocheilus rhinocerous | reverse complement strand
CGTGTTCCCGAGGGCGGGGTTTATCTGGGTTTGTGATGTCACGAACCCGGGAAGTAACTTGTTGTAGTCCCTACCAGCCGTTTTTGTAGGCATTAAACTGCCAGAATTTTAAAAGACGATATCTCCGTTTGCATTGAACTTTCAGCGCTGCAACTTTGCAGATATTGTTTATGCTCAAACAGCAACATTACACACTACCTAACGTTAAAAAAGTGAAATCGCAATCAACCACCACTTTAACTTTAACATTGCAATTTTATATAATGGCTAGGTAAGGTTTGTAAGGCTTTTCTCTACACTCCAAAATAAATAAATAAATAAATGTAATTAATTATTTAAAAAAAAAACTCTTTAAAAATTGGGGACAGTGTATGTAAATTCAATATGATGTATTTTAAATTTTGCACTGCATTGAGTTTTAGGGTTATCGGAAAACATATGAAAATTAACCATTTACTACACTAACCATTTAACCATAGTATTTGTAGTTAAACTGTGGTTAAACAAATGGCAATCAATCCGTCAAAATCAAGGTACCAAGGTACCTGCACAACACCTACCCGCTGGCCTCCGTTACACGTACATGAAAGTGTTTTCATTTTATACATGAACATTATTTTTGACAATATTTATGAACCTCTGCTGGGTGTGTTAAATATAACTGCAGGGTCATTACTTCTATGTCATTAGTGAGCTTCTGGGAAAATCACATGTTTGCATCTCAATAACTACCTTTGCATGCACAGCACATATGTGCTTTAAATATGTAAACGGTTATCCATATGTTACTGGTATTAGCACTGGTTGCTTAATGAAATAATGCATGTCTCATTAATTGCATTCATGTGTTTCATTAATTTATTACTGTCACACTAGCTGTGATTCAAACGCCTAAAAGAGCAGCTGAAGTCAAGAGCACCTCATGGCATCAGAAAAGCGCAAAGAATATGACAGATGTCAGAGAAGTTGCCTGGGCAACAGGGATTTTTGTTCCGTGATTGATTCACTGCAGTCACCAGCCAGACATTACAAATGAGTCAGAGAAATGAGTCCCCAGGAATTATTAATGCTGACAAATCTATTGACTGATGCTCAGCTGAGGGGAATGTAGATGAGGAACTATAAAAATATCCGTGTGAAAGGCTCCACTCCACTCAATGGCTGAAGCGGCCACATGCTGCATTTTATCCACTTAAGATGTTAGTCAAGACTTCCCGCAGTAAAAAAGTTTTAGTTTACTTTTTATATGCACAGGTTATAAAGATTGTGCTATGAAACTGCATTTATGAAAACACAACTGCATTTGCATATGATGTGAAACAGGTAAGCAAAGACTATTATGTACTCTACATCAGTGGTTCCTAAACTTTTTGAAAGCATGGCACCCCTTTGTAGTATTTTCTTTTCCACGGCAACCCAACCCAATTAACTAAACGTACATGTGTACATATACATATATGAAATTAAATCCAGATGAGCAAACAACAAATGAAGCATAAACAGCAGCATGAATTTATGAATGCATCACAACAGACATAATATGAGGTGAAACAACCCATTCAAATGAACCATCTGTCTTTTATTGTCATCACAATACTGCTCTGACTGGATATCAAAACTCTCCTCGGATATGATATTTATTCATGTATTAAAGGGGTCATATGATGCTATTTTAAAGATCATTATTTTATGTATTTGGTGTAACAGAATATGTTGACATGCTTTAATGTTCAAAAAACACATTATTTTTCAAATACGGGCTGCATTATGCTAATATTTCCACATAGTGAGGTAGATATGTGGGGGCGTGTTAGAATGAGCCGTTTTAGGTAGGCGTGGTTGACTCTTAACTTTTATAAAGAATATCTCTTTGGATTTGAGACTTTAGTCTTAGCAACTTTACAGATCTTCTTTATGCACCAAGAGCTTGTAACACTCCAAAGAGAAAGGAAAGCTTGAAATCGCATCATATGACCCCTTTAACACTGATCAAACGAGGAATATTCAGCTCCTCACACTGCACACAAGTCAAAGCAAAATTTAATTTTTCTTAGGGGATAATTTCACAGAGCGACGCAGGCCAATTCTGCTCCAAACAAATATCGACACACAATACTTCTTCTTAGCTCCATAATAGAAATAACCTGAATTCCCTGATTTAATGGGAAGAAAAATGAAAGCTTTCTGTTGCCAGTGGGAAGCAGAGAAATTGAGTTTGGTAGTAATGAGAGAGTTAGTAAATGAGTCATTTCACTGGCGGTGGAGGAAATGATTTCATAGAGCTAAAAAGTGGATTGACTGAAATAGTATCAGACCCCACTCAATACAACACACTGCGGCTCTATTGAGAGTTGCTTAACTAAAGTCATTTAATTGTAATATTCGGGAAAGGTTTTGACAGGGTTTCTGTTTCTCTGGGGAACAGACGTCCTTTTTTGATTACAAATGGCAAGTGGGTTTGAGGCAGCAGGGCTGTTCTAATAGTATTACTGTTTTCAATTAGAGCTATAAAAACTACAATCAATGATCAGTTAAGGACAAAAATAGAAACCCCCTTTTCCCCCATTCACTAGGGTAATA
>NW_015645861.1:382246-385636 GCF_001515625.1 Sinocyclocheilus rhinocerous | reverse complement strand
TAATAATAATAATAATAATAATAATAATAATAATAATAATAATAATAATAATAATAATAATAATAATAATCAATAGGGTAATAATAATAATAATAATAATAATAATAATAATATAATAATTAATTCAAAATATTTTGATTGTATTATTAAATTATAAAAAAATTGTCTCAATACAGAAATATATTACTATTGCAATAATACTATTGTACAGTAAAATTAAAACTTTAATAATCATTTAAATGCATTTGGTAGTTATTCATTATTATTATTAATATTATTTATATACAATAAAAAAAATATTTACTTTCGTGTATTTGTCACTGACAATAATAATAATAATAATTCAAAATATTTTTATTTTATTATTACTGAAGTATTTCATAATTCTTTTTATGCATTTGGCAGATAATAATAATAATAATATCAGGAAAATGTATTTACAGAACAGTAAAATTACAATACTAATATTTATGTCCATTTTTATTTATTTCTTTGCGTTCAAATGTTAGAATCATAGAGCTTTTTATTTATTTATTTATTAATCTATCATTTAAACAAGTATTTAATAAGATAAGAAGAATATAATATAATATAATAATAATAAAACAGTGGTTTACAGAACAAAGAGTAAAATTACAATACTAATATTTATGTCTGTCTTCATTTATTTGCTTTCAAAAATTAGAACCACAAAGCTCTTTTCTTTTTGTCACCAAAGGGAGACCTTAGAATAGAATTAGAATAATAATTAACGATTTTATTATAAATCAGGCATACATCCCTGTATAAATGTATATAATTAAACTGCCAGTCACGCTTGTCTGAAAAATAAACTTTTTTTTTTTTATAAACGTTTTACTTTTATCTCCACTCAGTGGACATTTCACTTCAAGAAATCTGAACTGAATCATCTGAATCATCCCATTTCTGCTATAGGCTAAAATAAGCAGCGTAGAATGCTGTAGAACTTGTGGAGAGTGGAGCTCCACTCGGGCTTGAGGAGTGGAGTTTGGAGAGGTGATTGTCTTTGACTTTTAATGACAGTGATCAAGCACATAGGCATGACTGGAATTCAGAGAAACACTTAGACCCTTACCACCCACCGCCATCAGCTCTATTAAGTCTGAACTAACCCGTTTCTGTTTATGAAAATAGGACCTGTAAAGTTTTAATAAATGCAGGTTCATGCGAGCTCTATTGCCCCAAGGACACTTGATCCAAAGGCCAGACTCGAGTGAAAAGTTAGAGAAGGAAGCTCAGGTTTTTAGCTCAGCTCCCCCGAGGAGAGTTGTGTATCTGCAATTCATTCAAGTAGACCCTACTGTCTCATATTAAGAAAAATGATTTATGCTCATTATGGACTAGATTGTGTTATAATACACTTAACAAAATGACAAATGTCTTTATAGTATTACAAATGAAATGCACTCTCTGTAGAAACCAGGGCATGTATACGATATTAAATGCTGAATTTTCGACGTACTGTAAAATAAATAATTTATGTGGGAAAATAATTCATTCCTGTTCTCAAAGCTGTAGTGTGTAATTTATTACCACACCTGTTAAAATGTTTTTTCATATCTCAGATTAATATGTAGAGTCGAGTTAGGCTGTTTCCCCTGAAAGGCGCAAACACAGTGGCACTTGCAAAACACTATTTATAATTATATTTAATTATTTACTATGGATTTAGTTGGTAACATTAATAATGTGTGTGCAGAACAATATTACAATATTAATTAATAAAAAAAACATTTGATGTACCGTAGATAGACTGGCTGATTTTAGTTACATTTGTGGAAAATAGTTAAAATTGTGGATAAAAATACAATCCTGTCCTCAAAGTTGGAGACTGTAATTTTTATCTATGCTTGTGAAAAAAAATCATATCAAGAGTCAATTATTAGCAAGTTATTAGACTGAGAAGTGTAAACACTGTGGTGCTTGCAAAACACTATATTTACTGTAGTTATTTTTTTTTATGCATTTGGCAGGTAATATGTGTGTGGAATAACAGTAAAATTAAAAATTTTATATGAATTAAAAATACAAATCTGATGTACTGAAGCTAGACTGGCTGATTTTGGTTAAATTGTTAAATAAGTTATGGATGAAAAATACATTCCTGACCTCAAAACTGAAGTGTGTCATTTTTTTTATGCTTGCTAAAATATTAAAATGTCTTTACATATTAATCTGGGATATGTAGAGTCAACTATGCACAAGTTATTAGGCTGATTCCTCTAACAGTATGACACAGTATGCAGAAATGACACACTTCACCTTTAAAAAAAACAAACTGTGCGTGACATCAGAATGCTTTTAGGCCAGCACTGTGCTAATCAAATTATGATATTATCAGTGCATTTATATTGATCAATATTGCTCCACCATATCCCATATAAAGTTTTTGATCTGCTGGGCAAAAGTAAAAGTCCTGTAAAAAGGCCTTTCACATGCTGAAATGCAATTATAGATGTGTGTTATGTGTTACTGGTACAGTGCTTTCATGATGACTGATCAACTATTAGGAGAAAACATCTCCATCAGTGATGCAACATTCAAAGTTCACTTCTGAGAACAAAGATTCTCTCTCCACTACTGACAAAGCTTCTACTTTCAATCATTTTATATATATATTCCATACAAGTTATCAAAAGTGATCCACTTTTTTTTTTTATCTCACTTCCACCACATCTCAAAATAAATAAATAAAATGGAAAAATCTTTGCCAATCTTATAGCCATAGGTTTAATAGATCTGGGTTAGAACTATTTATTTATTTATTTGTTTATTTAAAAAGAAATTAATACTTTTATTCAGCAAGAACACATTTACTGATCAAAAGTGACAGTAAAGACTTTCAAACTGTTATAAAACAAAATCCAAATATGTGCTTTCCTTTTTTTTCTATTCATCAAAGAATTCAGAAAAAAGTATCTCTTCCACAGAAATAGCTGCTGAAAATTCAGCTTTGCATCACAAGTAATAAATTACATTTTTTTTAAATATTCAAATGTAAAATTATTTTAAATTGTAATAATATTTCAATGCTTATTTCACTGTAAACTGTAATAATAATGTAATACTGTTTATTTGATTTTCGATTTCGTCTTAATAAATGTGATACTTTTTTAAACCCAAACTTTTGAACAGTAGTGCATACAGTACACAATTATATGATAATTTATTACTTTTTGCTTCACTTAAAATTACAGCTTGCTCCACAATAAAATTATATCATAAGTGATATTTGCGTTGATTTGTTTTTGCATTTTTTTTTATTATATATTTTATACCACACTGTTGTCTCCTTCATAACCAAGTACACACACACAAAAAAAGTTATTAAACTCTACAGATTGGTGGAAATGATGCCACAACTGAGAG
>NW_015645861.1:381255-382213 GCF_001515625.1 Sinocyclocheilus rhinocerous | reverse complement strand
AAATACAAAAATCAATTTCACATTACTTTAAAAAAGGTAAACAGTACAAACTAAAACTAAGGCATAAATCAAAATAATAGTAATAAAAATAATAATAATAATAATACCTAAACATTGCATTTATGTCGTGCAACTTAACTTTCAAGTTTCAGTCTAACTAAAGCTCAAGCATGACATGAGCCTTTACTGTCTTCTTGGAAGGCTTTGTGGCTTTTGTGAGAGGCAAAAATCAGTGGACAGGAAGGTAACTTGGAACAAGAACAAGAGACCATACACAATTTTTAAACACATTTTTCTGCAACATGAAATTAGAGTTATTTGGAGAATAAACCCTCTTAAATGTCCCTATACGTACTTGTGTGTGTGTGTGTGTGTGTGTGAAACTTGTTTTTGATATCCTTCATATTCTGTGTACTGGTCAGTTCACAGCAGTGATAGAAATTAATCTGTTCCAATAAGTTTAAATTGATTTTTACATTTTATGGGCATTTTTACCTTTATAAAGCCTTTTTTTCTAAAAGTGTGCATCATCTTTTGAGTCAAATTCTTACATTTAATCAGTCAATTAGAATAATAAGACATTTGGGCTGTTACCAAACAAATGATATCAGTATCAAAATTCATCTTGCAATGCAGAGGAAACACAGAAGCTGCATGGGATGAATTTCCCACACAGAGGGACATGAATGCATTTAACCTGCAGTTACAAATGCATAAATAATATTTTGTTATTTTAAACATAAAACATTGAATACTGATATTTAAAAATATTTTAAAAACGAAAAGATACTTTAAATGTGAAATTAAAACCACCAGCAGGTGACAGCATGTCACTGTTAATAAGTGATTCATTGCGATTGAACCGAATCATTTAAACTGTTGATTCATTCAGAAACGAAACGCTGTCATGTTGCTCAGAGACGCAAAACAGCGCTGTGGCTGTGTTTGGAATTTTTTT
>NW_015645861.1:378284-378666 GCF_001515625.1 Sinocyclocheilus rhinocerous | reverse complement strand
TAGAACTGTTGAATAAAATCACATTGGTAATCATGCTGATTTTACAGGTGAAAACTGGCACTCTTCGTGTGATATTGACTAACTTTCTTTCTGTGGTACTTTTATGCACAATGGCGTTTAGTCTTTCACAAAACATAGCTAACGTAGGGACATTATAATTACCCACCATATTGATTTACGGTCTTAAATATGTTCAGCACTTTTTTTTTAAAAGGCTGGTCCCAGTTTTTATACAGTCTATGGTCTGGTCCAGCGTTTATCGGGTTGTGCGTCAGTAATAATTGTCCGTGGGGAAACACGGTGTTCCGTGTGTAGTTACAGTAAATGGACTAAACAAATGATTTTTTTGTATTCGAGTTACTCGAGGTATTCGAGGAATCGT
>NW_015645861.1:366653-374105 GCF_001515625.1 Sinocyclocheilus rhinocerous | reverse complement strand
TTTTATGCACAATGGCGTTTAGTCTTTCACAAAACATAGCTAATGTAGGGACATTATAACTAGTCAACATATTGATTTACGGTCTTAAATATGTTCAGCACTTTTTTTTTAAAAGGCTGGTCCCAGTTTTTATACAGTCTATGGTCTGGTCCAGCGTTTATCGGGTTGTGCGTCAGTAATAATTGTCCGTGGGGAAACACGGTGTTCCGTGTGTAGTTACAGTAAATGGACTAAACGAAGCCTCGAAGACAATAATTTGCCTCGATGATTTTTTTGTATTCGAGTTACTCAAGGTATTCGAGGAATCGTTTCAGCCCTAACTGCTTCATTAATTTTTTTTTTTTTTACAATCGCAAGGACACATTTCTCAATATTAAGGTCATTTATCAAAACTCTTCGAGCAGTCTCCAACATTCAGCTTGACACAGCAGTAAATTTCACATCCAAAATGCACTTAAACTACCAAAACACTTAATACAGGTCTCAAATCAAGTCATTCTTCCATAACACTAGCAAAACACACTTATGAAACAATGGCAAGATAGCATTATACTTTTTCTGTACAATTTCTTCGCAAAACAAGAATAACTGTATAGACCTTTTGCGTCAGAGGAACAAGTGTGCTGCCATTTTTAGAGTTTTGTCTTTGAACTTCCGTTTGCGCGGTAGCGCTATTTTAGCACCACTGTTGAATTGGCTGGAGAAGTGGATTTACTTATTGTACAGTTAACGAAAGTTATCGTGTGCATTGTAATACTCAAAGCGGATGTTATAACAAATGTCAGTAGACAGGGAAGATTTTTAAACAAGTCTCATTCGTAAATTCGTATGAACTTACCTTAAAGGGATAGTTCACCCAAAAACGAAAATTCTGTCATTAATTATTCACCCTCATGTCGTTCCAAACCCGTAAGACCTTCGTTCATCTTCGGAACACAAATTAAGATATTGATGAAATCCGAGAGCTTTCTGACCCTGCATAGACAGCAAGGGAACTGAGGGTCACCTTGTAACATGACCATATGACAGCTTAAAATGTTGTCTGATCTAATGACAAAAAAATATACAAGAAAAACTAAAATACTTTGTCAATAAAATCAAATGAACTTTTCCAAATAAAATATTGGCGTTTTTAAGAGTTAAAAATAATCTGATTTTGGAGTTGAACACATTGCAACCATGCTTGGGATGGCCAACATAAACGAGTCGAAATGCTATACATTTCTTGAAATAATAATGTCTGGACATTAAACATTGACTGTCAGTCTTTATTCATCTGTTTCTTGTGGTTTCTCTATAAAATTCGTTAAAGTAAATAGCGTTACATCGCTAATGTCACAGAATAGCATAGTTTAATTATTGCGGGGCACATTGTAACGCAGTGTTATCAACGTTCCCCATCTGCGCAACTGGAATTTAAAACTGGTTAGTGTCTTCTGCTAGTTAGCAGCTCTTGCCACAGAACTCAACAAATCCAATACTCGCCTATGTTTGTGCTGTTGTTTTCCCTCCAAAATGAAGTCATTTCCAGGATTATTACATTTACATTTAGCAGATGCTTTTATTAAAAGCGACTTACAAATGAGATTGTTGGATCATGGATGATGATGTCACTATGGAACTTTTGATGTGTGCTTTATATTCAAAAATTTTGGTCTGAACATGAAAATGGGTTTTCATGTTTTTGAATCATCGCTCCGGCGTGACAGGGCATCATCACAATATGGTAAGGGGCGTAACATTTCCGTCACACGCTTGAGGTATTCGGCCAATCACAACGCACCGTTTCAGAAGCAGGGCATAGAGAGGAGAAACAATAATGTACAGTATGTAAAATAATGTGTTTTTTTTTTTTACCTTAAACCGCATAAACACATTTCATTACACCAAATACACAAAATAATGTTCTTTTTAGCAACATATGACCCCTTTAAGAATTTTGAAATTGAGTTTAATATTTTTTCCAGTATATTAAGACACGTGATGATGAGGGACATGAAAAGTAGAAATGACCCAACTCATATCTAATCTCTGTCCATCAGTTAGAGGTTATAGTGGAGTCATATTGCAGACTGCATGAAGATGACAGATCAAAGGTTCTGCTTATACTTGATTCTACAGTGGCAATTTCTTAAAAATGCTTTAATCTTTTTAAAAGGAAAAGGTAGCCTTGATCTGTTTATCCAGTGAATTTGAATGAAACATACAATAACCTGCAGTTCAATGGACAGAATAAAAACAAGAGAGAGAGAGAGAGAGAGAGAAAACAATACAAGCCAAAAAAAATTGCAACAGCTTTTAATGTGAGGAAATAAGGGGATCACTGATAAATAAAGCCTTACGTCTCACAAAACACATTTTACAAAATCACAAATTAAACAACATTTTCAGAATTTTACATTTAAACATGTTACACAAAATATTTACATAATATTAATTCTTCCTTTTTTAAGCAAGAAAACGTATGTACCTCAATGTACAAATGAAACCTTACTTTCAAAACAAAGATGATAAAACGAACCTATACTCCTGAGAAAATGCTGGGTTATATTTTAGTGCACACCATCATTTCTTTAAGGCTAAGCAACTTAAGTTTACATTTACGCATGAGAGATGGCAACAATGCGTATACCAACTGGATTGAGTTTTCCTTGTTTGTTCCTGAGGACATGTGTCGCTGACAGTTCTGTAAGGCCATAGGCACCGGTTTCCTTAAATGACGAACCAATGATTCCCTTTGTGCATGTGAAGAAATAATAATTCCTGCACCTGCATCACTGTGTCTCCTCTGACATCACTGAGAGGTTATGTAAAACCACAGAGGAGCCTTCAATTATAAAATGCTTCTCTACTGCTCCCTCATGGCGGAATCAAGTCAGCGCAGGTGAAAGCTGCAACGCAAACCTGCACAAATGAGACTTTAAGAGCATGTACTGCTTTAAAAAATTAAAATTAAAATTCTCATTGAACAATAAATAACTCAAAATCAAGCCAACAGAACGTCTAGCTGAACAAAATCCTGTAGGATTGCAAGGTGAATATTCACGCGTGATGAAACAGGTGGACACTTTGAGTGCAAAAACAGGGTGTTAATTGTATTATTATTGATATTTAGATATGATATGGTGCTTTTGATCCATAAGGGTGGATGTATAGGTGAGGTACACTATCCTGCGTGGATGATAATCTCTTTTACCTGTCCAGCAGGTTGCTTTAAATATCCCTCAGGTGTCTACAGTTCATACAGTATTTACAGCTCATCCGTCCTGCTAAAGTCATGAAGAATTCAACGCAGAAGGATTAGAGAATCTCAAACTAGCATGAAATGCCATGGTATGTTATACAATGGCTTTATCTTTGGAATGCTAATGAAAAATTGATTGTCATTATCGGGGCAAGGGTAACGTGTGAATGGTGTTAAAGTGCTCGGTGGCATTTCAAAGACGGGACTCCTTCGAGAAGCTAAAGTAGAAAACATGGGGGAAACGGAAAACCACCTCTCTCCCCGAATCCGTTTAAATGTTAAAACCGTGATTAAATTGTAAATAGTCATTCTCGTGCGCAATAAGCCAAAATGATTTTTCAGCCTAAAAAAGTTGGCCAGTAGGGGGAGCAACAATCCCCAGTTTTGTATTTTGAAAGTTTTTGGTGGCACAGTTCATTTGTAAATGAGGGCAGTAATTGAAATTTATATACAATGCACATTTTAACAAGTATTCAAAGATGGGATTTGTCTGATAAACATTTGAAAGCAAGTGCAAATATAAGATTTTATTTTGTAGCGATATGTTGTCTGGGGAAAAAAATCATGATGCATAATGGTAATGGGAATATATATATATATATATATTCACATTACCATTATGCAACATGAGTTTTTAATTTTTTTATAATAATCACTAATTATTATTCCCAATGGTTATTCTCATTACTGTGATGGAGAAAACTTTATTACAGCAAAAACTACTGTAATAAAACACTATTTAAAAGCAGAAAAACATTTACCGTAGTATATAAATACTTTACAATTGAAATAATATATTACTACTATTTATACATTACGGCAATGAAAATTTGGGGGCTAAATTGTTATTAAAATAATGTCACAAAAAATAAAAACAATTCTAGAATAGTATTGATTTGGGTTAGGCAAAATAGAATTTTTAATTTTTCTTTTGATTTTGGGGTGTAATGCAACCTGGACATGTTCTGTGTCTGTGAGATTTATTATATTGTAGAAAGATTGCCAAAATGTGAAGAGGGCACTTTGGGTGACTTCCTACATGATTTGATAGAGAGTCCATGAAAGGGAATGATGTGGACCGAAGGGATGATGGGTAAATCAGCAGAAGAAGAGCTCCCCATCCATTGAAGGCTCTGTCAGGGGCAGCAGATGTGATGCTGGAGACAAAAAACAGCAAGATTTGAGGAGGAAATACAGACATCTTTCTCAGTGTAATAAACATCTGAGATTGATACATAACACACGACTCAGATCAAAAATCCTATTAGACCTTCAAAAGCAAACCCCTTCCTTCTGGAAACATATGACGTTCTGCGACAGAGAACTTACCACCAATTCCAGTCAGAACGGATACGATGGTTGTGGTTTGCAGGCTAACTGAATCAATTATTTATACATTACGGCAATGAAAATTTGGGGGCTAAATTGTTATTAAAATAATGTCACAAAAAATAAAAACAATTCTAGAATAGTATTGATTTGGGTTAGGCAAAATAGAATTTTTCATTTTTCTTTTGATTTTGGGGTGTAATGCAACCTGGACATGTTCTGTGTCTGTGAGATTTATTATATTGTAGAAAGATTGCCAAAATGTGAAGAGGGCACTTTGGGTGACTTCCTACATGATTTGATAGAGAGTCCATGAAAGGGAATGATGTGGACCGAAGGGATGATGGGTAAATCAGCAGAAGAAGAGCTCCCCGTCCATTGAAGGCTCTGTCAGGGGCAGCAGATGTGATGCTGGAGACAAAATACAGCAAGATTTGAGGAGGAAATACAGACATCTTTCTCAGTGTAATAAACATCTGAGATTGATACATAACACACGACTCAGATCAAAAATCCTATTAGACCTTCAAAAGCAAACCCCTTCCTTCTGGAAACATATGACGTTCTGCGACAGAGAACTTACCACCAATTCCAGTTAGAACGGATACGATGGTTGTGGTTTGCAGGCTAACTGAATCAATTCTTTATCATTATCTCTATTGAATTAACATGTGTGTGTTCACTGTGTTCACCTGCATCCTGAGGAGGCTGGCTCTTGCTCTTCTTCTTCTTTTTGTCCTTCTTCTCCTTGGATGAAGCCAGCTGAAGCAGTCGTGTGGGGAGCTGGTGTTGTCCTTCTAAGCTCTGAGTTTTGCCGCCCAGGGAGAAGAGGCTGCGGCCCTTCTGTTTGGAGTCCATTCTGGACAGAGAGTTCTTCCTGGGGCTGGACAATAACTCGCCCTCCAAGATCTCTCGCTCGATGGAGCTGCTGCTCTGGAGCTTCAGGGAGTCCTCTGATGTGCTGGAGGGTGTGCGCTGAAGCCGAGCCTGTGGAAGAAATTCAAAGAAAAAAAAAAGGTTACGTTGAGGTGCAAAACACATTCATGTTCTGTATGCTTGGAACTTGTCATTAATTATATTATACATTAATATTCAAAACTATTATTTGAAGAACGTATATGTAACGGAATATAAAAATTTGGGCAGATATTGATAAGCCAATAATTATTATTATCCATGTTATGGCAGAAAATATATAAATGGGCAATATTAAATTTCTATACTATTTTGACTAAAATTTTAAACAATATTATATACAATTGGGGGCAGTAAGTTTTTTTTTTGTAGAATAAATTCATTATTTTAATCAGCAAAAAGCCAATAAATTGATCAAAAATGACAGTAAAGACTTTCACATTTTCACAAAAATATGTCTATTTCATATTAATGCTGTTATTTTCCATGTAACAAAAAAGAATCATGTGTGAAGGATCATGTGACTCTGAAGACTGGATTAATGATGCTGAAAATGCAGGAATGCATCACAGGAATAAATTCAATTTTAAAACATTAAAATAGATAACAGATATTTTAATTTGTAGTAATATTTCACAATTGTACTGTTTTTACAGTATTTTTGATCAAATAAATGCAGCTTTGCTGAACATAAGCATTATGTTTATAAACAAACATAATGTTTAATAAATAATACATATATATATATATATGTATGTATTATTTATTAGTCCGCATCAAAATGCATGGTAAGAAAAATGGATATGTATTTAGAAATTTGCTAATGATTACATATAACAGTGCTATTATCAGTGTTTCTAAAGTAAAAAAAAAAAACTCTAATATTGTCCAATAACTGATACAGTACCAATGTATTCTGCATCCCTAATTTGTGATATTTTCTAGCATGCAAGTTTTTAATCTCACAATAAAATGTGAACAAGATGCTATTTCAGTAGTCAAACATCTGTACGTCAAGTTTAAAACTAGACATTACTTAATTCATCACATTTTATTCAGTCATACACAGTCATTTGATAAATTTGCCTGTCTCAAACTATTTCTAACGTGTCTGAATGCTCTTAATGCCAAAGAGAGAAGAATACTCAATAAAATACTGCATAAAGAAAGATGATGGCCTTCGGCTCTCTCTTCTGAGTGAATTAATATTGTGAATGAGTTACAGTAATAAATAATGCACAAAATGTTCTTCAATGTGCAGTTGAAGACTCACCTCCACCTCGCGGAGGTGCTCCACTCTCTCCGCCTCCCTCTGCAGCTGCTCCCTCTCCCTCTCCAGCCTCCTCTGAGCATCCCTCAGTCTCTCTAGATCCCTCTGATAGTCCTCCTTCCTTCCCTGCAGCCCCTGCTGCGCCTCCTCCAGCTCTTTGTTCCTCCTGCGCATCTCCTCCTCCTTCACGTGCAGCAGCACCTCGCGGTCCGTCAGCTCCTGCTCCTTCACATCCCACTCTTTTTCCTTGCGCCGCTTCTCTTCGGCGTGGGCGGCCTGCTGGCGCTGTAGAGCGGCGGCCTCCTGTCGGTGCCGCTCCAAGCTGCGCTGTTTCTCCTGCTCCACCAGCGAGGGGGGACGAGAGGAGGAGCGGGACGGGGTGCGCTCGCTCAGGGCCTGACGCTGGTCCTCGATAAAAGTGTCCTGCTGCAGCACTATGGCCTGCAAACAAAATCCATATATTAACCATTTAGAACGAGACATTGTTTATGCACATATATAGTATGAGGGGCAGGAAACAAGAACAAAATAATTTAAATTATTATATTCAAATAGACACACACATACATACATACATACATACATATATATACAGGGTGCGAACTACGGGGGAGCTAGGGGGAGCTCGGCTCCCCTTAATAAGTCATGGGCTCCCCTGAAAACGTGATTTGTGAAATTTTGGGGGGTCTCAAAA
>NW_015645861.1:344458-363947 GCF_001515625.1 Sinocyclocheilus rhinocerous | reverse complement strand
TTATTTATATATATATATATACACACACACACACACACACACACACACACATACACATATAAAAAATACATGTGCATATTATGCTGAAATAGTAGAATTTGAAAATACATATTCAGATTTATCAATATGATCAGAATAAATATCTATAATATTGAGAATGCATTAAAAAGTAAAAAGGTTCTAACTATACATTACATTCATTTGTTATATGGTATATATGTCATTTATTAATTAATTCACAACACACGTGATTTTTGAAAAAAATTATACGCAAGATCAAAAGTGACAGTAAAGATCTATAATGTTACAAAAAGCAATTTCATATAAATGCTCTTCTTTTGAACTTTGTTTTAATATACAGCACACATATCTTCAACATTAATTATAATAAGAATTGAGCAGCAAATCAGCATATTAGAATGATTTCTGAAGAATCATGTGACACTGAAGACTGGAGTAATGATGCTGAAAATTCAGCTTTGCATCACAATACATCATAATAATATTTCACTATTACAGTTTTTACTGCTTTTTAATATTTATCATCTTTTTTACTGTATTTTTGAATTCTTGTTTGGCACATCAGCACATACAGTATAATATCGACTGTGAAATACACACCTGAAGTGAGCTGAGGAGGTCATGAAGGTGAGTGACACTAGTCAGGATCTGCTGTCAGGAAACACAAGCCATCAAGAAAGATGGTCATTTGTCTCGATCTCAAAAAAGCAAGCAAAAAGTCATTAAAATGTATATACTCATCACAAAAGATACATACAACTGATAATATCTAACACTTACTCAAGGAATCATGTTCAAAATGATCATCTTTTTTACTGTATTTTTGAATTCTTGTTTGGCACATCAGCACATACAGTATAATATCGACTGTGAAATACACACCTGAAGCGAGCTGAGGAGGTCATGAAGGTGAGTGACACTAGTCAGGATCTGCTGTCAGGAAACACAAGCCATCAAGAAAGATGGTCATTTGTCTCGATCTCAAAAAAGCAAGCAAAAAGTCATGAAAATGTATATACTCATCACAAAAGATACATACAACTGATAATATCTAACACTTATTCAAGGAATCATGTTCAAAATGTTTTACAGAACAGTTGTCACAATTGTCTTACATCATCTGTTACATGTTACCCAAGTACACTTTAATTCTTTCCCAGTTCTGCAAGCTAAAAGCGTCATCCACAGCCCCAAGGAGCGCTGAAGGATAACACCCTGAACTCTAAAATAAGCATGCTCTCCTGTCTTACCTCGCTGTTTGTCTTCAGCAGGAGCAGTAGGTTGGCGTTTCCTCCCTGTGGAGCAGACAAGCAGAGACTGCAGCTTTACTGAGCCCAGCTGAGAGTGTTTAATCAGCCCAGCACCAGACAGAGCGAGCGCAGGTCTGAGCCCAGCACACCGCTGCTCATTACACACATTACAGAGTCAGCCGATGCTGGGCACTCCTAATGCACGCTTATTCATTTTCCACTCGCTGCCCTAATGTCTCCCATTAGCTACAAAACCTGACAGGATGTTATAAAAAAAAAATTCTATTTTTGTGTATTCTAATTTGTTGAGATAGTGAATTGGTGGGTTTTTGTTAAATGTGAGCCAAAATCATCACAATTAAAAGAACCAAAGACTTAAACTACTTCAGTCTGTGTGCATTGAATTTATTTAATACACGAGTTTCACAATTTGGAAAACAAGCGTTTATAGTCATTGTGTGACTTTTATTTAGAACAGAAGCACAGCAGTCATTAGAAATGAATATTTAAGAAAAATAAATCACACTATTTTTAAGAGTGCCGATTTCACTTGGATGTTATTGATTTATTTATTTATTCACTTTTTAACGCCATGCCTTTCACCTGGATGTTATGTAAACAAAACTGTGGCAGAATGTGTAAAACAATGAATTTAAAACCAGCAAGCTTTCAGTTGCATCAACTTAAAAACAGATAAGCAACAATCCTACTAAAGTTGGAGGATATTAAAATTAATTAATACACCCGATTAATATTTAGATTAGTTCTTCATATATGTGATTTATATGAATCCATTAAAACAGAAAATGCCTTTGTTCAGACTCAACAGCTTACATAGTGAGACTTCAGTGAGATATTTATATTTATAAATGTATAACATTACCGTTCAAAAGTTTGGGGTGGTAAAAATAAAAAATTTAAAAATTTGAAAGTATCTTATGCTTAACATGCATTTATTTGATCAAAAATACAGTAATAACCGCAATATGAAATATTTGTATAATTTAGAGAAACTTTTCTATTAAAATATATTGTACAATGTAATTTATTCCCGTGATGCACAGCTGAATTTTCAGCATCATTACTCCAGTCTTCAGTGTCACATGATCTTTCAGAAATCATTCTAATACGACAATTTGGCACTAAGGAAAAAAAAATTTTATGTTGAAAACAGTATAATATATGTTTATACGACAGTATATAATATTATTTAATTATTATTTAAGGATTATTTGATGAACAGAAACTTCAAAAGAACATAATTAAAAATGATTCTTCAATATCTTCAGTGTCTTCATTGTCACTTTTTATGAAGTTAATGTGTGCGTGCTGAATAAATGTATACAAATTTTTCCAAAATAAAACAAATCTTGGCCCCAAACCTTTGTTTACAGTATTGTATATACACACACATACATATATTAATTTATTAATATTATAACATCCATATTCATTACATTCATATACTAGAATTATAAATAATCAGATTTACAATGACATATCCAAGACTGACATCGGTATATTTGAATATGTACTGAAACAACTACTCAAACTACTCAACTTAAATATTCAGGATTTATATTAATACGTTCAGAATAACTAACATAAATTTGAATACTGACTTGGTAATATTGTGTTAGCTTGGCCTGTATAAAAATTTTTCCAAAATAAAACAAATCTTGGCCCCAAACCTTTGTTTACAGTATTGTATATACACACACATACATATATTAATTTATTAATATTATAACATCCATATTCATTACATTCATATACTAGAATTATAAATAATCAGATTTACAATGACATATCCAAGACTGACATCGGTATATTTGAATATGTACTGAAACAACTACTCAAACTACTCAACTTAAATATTCAGGATTTATATTTATACGTTCAGAATAACTAACATAAATTTGAATACTGACTTGGTAATATTGTGTTAGCTTGGACTAAAGCTAATTTCTTATAGGCTTCCTACCTTCTTCAGTACACTGTCAGATTCTGTCCTCCGAAGGTCTTCAGCTTCCTCTTTGTCACCATCTACACACACACAAACACAATGACTGTGAGCAGGATCAAATCAGTAACTGTGCTTTACATACAGAAGATTTACAACGTTTTGTGAATGAAACGAAGAAAAAAAAAACTTGGTAAAAGAGGTACATAAAGTTGTTTTGCAAGCTAAACTGCCTGAATAGACACATGAAGTACATGAAATGTCTCACGTTTGCAGATGTTCATCTGGTGGCTGTCAAACCCTCCGAAGGTCTCGGCTCTGCGTGGCAGACACACGGGTCCCATGTTCCCCGGAGCGCAGGCCACCTGCTGTCCCACCGCCCCTCCCAGACTGCTGTTCACCAGCGCCTGCAACATCTCCACTGCCACATAAACACACGCACGTCACTAACCGCATTACATTAAGTGAGTTACTAGTCCTGGAAGAACATTAGAGCTGGAAATGAGATGTTGCCACAGCTGATAACAACACAAATAACTAACACAATCAGCTTCCAGACAACAGGTGGGGAGCAGCTGAAGACGCTGGCGGCATTTCTTACCCTCTCTGAGAGCGTCCATCATGATGGGTTCTCCCTTGAGGACGTCCTCGTTGTTGGTCCTGAAGAGCATTTTGACCGCCGAAGCCGTGTCGTCGGACGAACCGCACATTTCACGGAAAAGCTTCATCTTCTCCAGAAGGAGTGATACGATCTGTTCATCTTTCCTCTGGAGCATGTCTAAGAAAGAAAGGAGGTTGTTTTGTTATTTGCTGATTTATCATAATTAGGGTCTCAAACATCTGCATTTTTATCTTTTAATCTTCAGGTTTAATTAACTCGAAGTCTAATTTGAATGTGACGAGAAAACCACAAAATAAGAGAAAGATAAAAAACTGATAAAAAAATTATCTTGCATTGTCTTTGCTGACTGTATGCAATATACAGTACTTCAAGTGATTCATAAGCAACAACTCTTCTGAATCAGTTCATTTTAATATAAAAAATCAGCCTCAAACTCCTCAGTTACATTTTATTTGTGGCTTTAATGCTTCTAGCTTCATTAAAAAAGTAGTAGTGCATATCTATACACACACACACACATTACGAAACAAAAACAATTTTGATAACTTTTTTTAGAATTATTCATTTATACTAAAAGAAATATGTGACCCTGGACCACAAAAGCAGTCTTAAGTCGCTGGGGTAAAAAAAAAAAAATATATATATATATATATATATAAACACAAACTATGAAAAAGGGCAAAGAGCTAAACTAACAGCAAGAAAGCTGTTCACCTCTCATTTCTTTTGTTTTTGTTTCAAGTAGCTTCCTGTCTTCCTCTGTTTCACTCGGGATCCCCTCATCATCATCCTTTTCTCTGTGTGAACACACACACACACAAAACATTTCACTTTATACATTTCCTGGTATTTTCTGAATGATACCATCCAACTACCCTTGCAATTTTTAATAATTAAATATTTTAGTCATTTTTTTAATTATTTTTAATCTGTACTTTTTAAAATAACTCATTTTAAAACGATCAACAATGCAAAAAAAATATTTTTTTTTAATCCGTATTATTTTTGTCTTCCAGTAAATTATCTAAATATCCATAAATCAAGATGACTGAAGAAGAAAAAATAAGCTATTAAGCCTACAAAGACTATTATTTCACTATTATTTTTACTTTTCTTAGTTTAATGAGGTTCATGCTTTAAATGAGAAAACAGCTTGTTAATGAACCATAGATTTAGTTTTAGATTTATGCTTGGCACAAGAAAAAATGATTTGCATTAGAGTAAAGAAAATATACTCCCAGTCCCTTACTATCCCATGCAATTTTGCTTCTCAAATATCTTGTTTTCAGCTTTAGCTATTTCTTCAATCCTGTGCAGTGAATGTCCCCGATGTAAAGGTAAGGCTGTGAATATCTGGTACTCACACTGAGTGCATGGCATCCTGAATGAGCTGCATCCAGGTGTTGCGCTCCTCTCGGGAACTGGCGTGAACCTCCACCATCTCGGGGTTTGCGATGCCGGCGGTGATGAGGAAGAGGCCGCGCTCCTCGTGGGCCACCTCTCGCACGATCAGCTTCTGCAGGGAAATAACGGTGGCTCGCTGGTCCTGTTGATGAGATGAGGAAGCGTGAGACACAGAATGAGGAGGGCGGAGTGAAGCCGGAAGAATATGCAGAAAGAGAAAGAGAGAGATGGGAAACAGAGGAGGAGAGAAAACATCAACACTGTAGTGCAATATGTGTATTCAGTCATCTCTAAACCAAAGTATTCAATTTAATATACCATCATATGGCCACATTTTACAATAAACACAATATTTCCTCAGACATTAGGTCAAATTAAACACGTATGTTTCTCCAAATGCAAAACATAGGTCTATTTAGAAATTCATGATGAAACTAATCCAAAGTAACAGTGGATGATACTTTCGTTCTCAGTGCATCATGGAATAGAACAAGAAATGTCCTAGGTTTCAAAGAAAAAGCTTTGTAAAAACACGAATGATGAAAGCCGTGAAGAAACTTGACAAAAGTGCATTATTAAAAAATATGGTTAACATTTTACAATAAGGTTTCATTTGTTAGTTAACTACATTAGTTAGCATGAATTAAGAATAGACAGTACTTCTACAGCATTTGTTAGTTAACTACATTAGTTAGCATGAATTAAGAATAGACAGTACTTCTACAGCATTTGTTAACCTTCATTCATGTAAATTTCAACATATACTAATGCATTTTTGTTGTAGCTGAATGACTTCAGTCTGACATATCAAAACTGATTAATCACTTTGTGTATTAATGATGTCAGTTCTGATTTCAAGTTGATTTTAAACCTACTATCTAGTGAAGAAGAGAGCACAAAATCCAATCACTCACCAAAGATGCAAAAACATATTTCTGGTCTTTTTCTTGGAGGAACAAAAAGACATCAGAAAGAAGAAGTGCGTGGACATCTAAGGATAAAAAAAAAAGATGATGCTGCTGTTACAGTAAACATTAAGTTCCAAAATATTAAATTTTTATATTTAGAACTAGGGATGCACCGATACCGATACTGGTATCGGTATCGGGCCCGATACTGAGCTCCTGTACTCGTACTCGTTAAAATGCCCCGATACCAAACGCCGATACCACACAGCATGTGATAAGCGCCATATTTAAACAAAGAAACACTGACAACAGACAGCAGAAAGGAGTTATGGATGTCTACTACGAAGTATATGTATGCAATGAATATAATGTTAAACATTCAGTATTAACGCCTGTATAGCTGATGTGTGCGAGCTGATAAACAAAGCACGCTGAGTGGATTGAGCGCGCGGCGGCGCAGATGCGCGAGCTTGTCGAGTGAATATACCTTTCTCACAGACATCATTGGAAAGTTTATAGTTCGGTCGGATATGTCAAAGACAAGTAAGTAAAACAATGCACAAGTTACTTAACGGTAGGGAGAGAGCGAGAGAGAGCACGCGCGCACTTCTGTTGTGTGATCTTTGATGTTCACTCACTGAGCACACGCATCATTTGAATTAAAACGAAATCGTACAAATAAAACCATTCATAGGGGCATTCACTATAATCATCATTTATTTTCAACCTTAGGCATACACGGCTTTCTAGCGAAAGTGAATCTAGCAGCCTGTGTGAAATGCGCTAGACTGTACTATTCTGCATCAGTACAAACACGTGCAGGCGTTGCGTGTGTTTTGCTTGCTTGAGTGTTTCTGCATTATATGAGTGGCTTTGGAATATAAATCGCAGCACGTTTCAGATGAAAAAACGCGACTTCTATTTCTGAAAATATCACAGTTAGGAGATTTATAGCGAGTGGTTCCCTGCATTTTTACAGCAAAGCGCGTGATTACAGTACTAAGCCGCTGCTCTAATGCTATTAAATTAAAGATGATGTACCATAGAGCAAAAAAATGAACAGTGAAAGTAACAAAAACTTGTAAAATACATTTTAATGGGCATAATTAAGTGTGAAAAAGGATATAGTCAAACCAAAAATTATTCAGAGAGCAGAATATAATTTTTGATATTTTTTTACTAGTGGGTGCAGGACACTATAGTTCATTTATGTAAGTGAGGATAGCAAAATAAAGTAAACTGTGACAAATCATACCCAAAAATTCTTCATACAGTGGACTACCAGTAAAATTGAGTCTGGGGAAAAAACTGAAGTTGAGGTTGTTGCTGTCATTGAGGCTAAGGGTTGCCCGACTAAGTATTCATAGTTGTGTAAATACTGTCATACTAACAGCTGTCTGAATTATTTTGGTTGATTGTAATCCATTACATACCTTTCTATCAAAATTATCTAGCATTATCAAGATTAATTTGTTCTGACACAGTTTAACTCTGAGTTCTTGTCATATTTTATTACCATTTTCTAAACTATAGCAAATAAACTGTGATAATGTGAGAAATGTTGAAGGTGTCTGAATAAATTTTGGTTTGACTGTATCTATTTGATAAATGAAGTTAACCAACTAACATTATACATACCCTTTTGGTTTCTGTACCCAATATTTAAAAAATGTACAAATGCAATAAAAATATCGGTATCGGTACTCGGTATCGGCAAGTACCAAAAATAAAAGTATCGGTATCGGGCAAGTACTGGAAAAAGTGGTATCGGTGCATCCCTATTTAGAACCATTAATGTTATAAATAATACAGAGCCATAATTTATTAATACTATTTATGTGGAAATATGCAATATTTTGTATGTACCTTTGATAAAGTTTTATTTTAATCTTATGATTTAGTGATAAAAATAAATAAATAAATAAATAAAATAAAAGTAAAGTAAAACAAAAAAGGTTTACACGGGTGATTTTGTTCCTTGTGATGATAAAGTAAATAAATGGCAGTGGCTATTTGAGTTAAATGTAAATAGCGATATGCTATTTACACGAAGTGAAAATCGCAGTATTTTCTTAGCGATATGCTATTTACACCAAGCGCAAATAGCTATAGATTATATTTACATTGTTAAAATAGCAGGATTTTCTTCTATTTATACTACTGATTGCAAATAGTTCCAATTATCTGTGCCTCAGTATAGTAGTGCATTATAAAACAGTATGCAATAATAATGTATTGAGTGTAAATTATAATTTTAATTAAAATTATTAAATGAATGCCACCTTATTGGGACAATAAAGCCTACCCTAACCCTACCCGATACTTTATTTTCAACCTTTTGATTATTTGCATCATTTTTATTGAAAATAAATGCCTTTCCGATGTGATATGAGATTTGAAAAGGGAGGAAAAAAAAAAGTTCGGCAAAAGGTGGATTCGAACTTGGGTCAATCGCGTCAAAAAGATAACTTTTCCCTCAAAAAGTGAAAAATGCCATTACAATCACACATTATTACCAACTCTCAGTAATCTCAATTGAAGGCTGATCGAGCACATGATCAGATTTCAGCACATAGGATCTTTAACACAGATAGCATAGTCTGAAGGAGTTTCATTTTTATGAAATGGAAGAATCACCCACATATAAAAGTTGTCATCATTTTTATTGAAAATAAATGCCTTTCCGATGTGATATGAGATTTGAAAAGGGAGGAAAAAAAAAAGTTCGGCAAAAGGTGGATTCGAACTTGGGTCAATCGCGTCAAAAAGACGCTTTGACGGTCATCTTTTGTAGTGTTGACTACACCAATAACTTTTTGGTGGGCGGAGTTAGTGTAAATAGCCTCGGCAACAAGGCATTTGCACTTAGTGTAAATAGACAGCCCCGTAAATAATGAAGTTAATAATTATTTATTTAAATAAATAAAGTTTCTTTAATTACTTTTTCCTAAAAAATGATCAGATTTTCTTTTTATTTATAAACATTAAAGGGTTAGTTCACCCAAAAATGAAAATTAGGCTGCGTTTTACTCACCCCCGAGGCATCCTAGGTGTATACGACTTTCTTCTTTCA
This sequence comes from Sinocyclocheilus rhinocerous, assembly GCF_001515625.1. Classification (NCBI taxonomy): domain Eukaryota; kingdom Metazoa; phylum Chordata; class Actinopteri; order Cypriniformes; family Cyprinidae; genus Sinocyclocheilus; species Sinocyclocheilus rhinocerous. The sequence goes on along the minus strand of NW_015645861.1, from coordinate 354,706 downwards.
GACGAATCCAGTCGGAGTTATATTAAAAATTGTCTTTGATCTTTCAAGCTGTTTAATGCCACTCAGAGGGTGTTGCATTGGTGAGTAAAACGCAGCCTAATTTAAATTTTTGGGTGAACTAACCCTTTTAATTGAACGGTTTATTTAACTTTTCCCTCAAAAAGTGAAAAATGCCATTACAATCACACATTATTACCAACTCTCAGTAATCTCAATTGAAGGCTGATCGAGCACATGATCAGATTTCAGCACATAGGATCTTTAACACAGATAGCATAGTCTGAAGGAGTTTCATTTTTATGAAATGGAAGAATCACCCACATATAAAAGTTGTAAGAAGTGGACAGTTTTCTTCTATACACTGTTGAAGAAATTAGGTCTATCAAGATTTACAGTGACAGCATTCGAGAGTTTTACCCTTCAGTCGCCCGGCAGCGTTCTTCAGCTGCAGAGGACCATCACGGAGAAGCCTGCGACTGCGCAGCAGATCCTCTCGGGCGAACATCTGGCCGCTCTTCATGCGCGTGATGGACTTGCTGTCCGTACGGCCGTAGATCTCTTTCAACCTTTTCTTCTTCTCATGCTCGTTCACTTTACTATCCACTGAAGCAATGATATCTTTCACCAGCTGTAGAGCCTGCGTCAAGTCCTCAAAATCCTTCTCGGTCTCTGCACAAACACACAGGTTCATATGAAATTGAATTGAAATAAATTCCTATAAACAATAAACCAGTCCATTTTGTTTCATTATAGTATTAGAGTGGCAGGATAAAATCCTCTTGAGAGCTATAAGCTCCTTCTCAAATTGCCCCAGAAAGGATTTTTGTTATACTTGACGCTCTAATTCACATTAAAATCTCTTTGTTGGGAACGTGACCAAAAAGCCTTTCAGACTGGCTGTGCAACAGTTGGAAGTGATTTGTGGTAAATGTGGAATGTTTACACACTGCGGCACTGGCCCCCTCCTTAAGACAAGCGTGTTTACTGAGAGTGAAATATTGGAGCGCTATTTAAACACTGACAGGCGAGTCGCTTTGGAGAACTGAGGCTCGACTTTGCTTTTTGCCAGCGTCTCTGGCTCAAGTCCAGTTTTATAGTGTCTGCTTGTCTCATTTTTGTCTTGTTTTGTTATCTCATCATCTCTGTGTATTAGGAAAGGACACTGAGAACAAACTAAATCGGAGGAGATCACGACCTTCGGAAGTGGCCAGTGATGTCTCAATCTATCATACAGAATAGTACCAGCAAAAAAATAGGCATTTTCTTTTTAAAAATTGACACTATTGAGAAAGATTTTTACAATCCTGAATAATTGTTTTCTATTTTTTTTTAACATTAAAACATTCAGTTTTTACTTAAAAGCACAAATAACAATGCAAAACTATTTATGTTGACGTGAGCAATGTTTTGTGTGTACCTTTGATGGAAATTTGTATTTTAATCTTATGACTCAGTAGTAAAAATAATAAAATAAAATAAAACTAAATAAAATAAAATAAAATGTTTACATGAGTGGTTTTGTCTGCTCTTACAATTAATTTTTTTAATGTGATTATGAATATTTCTTTTAAAATGCAATTTAAAATGTAAAAATGCAATTTAAAATGTAAATATTTATTTTAAAATGTAATTTATTCCTGTGATCAAAGTTTTACAGAATTTTACAGTTTACAGAATTTACAGCAGCTATTACTTCACTCTTCAGAGTCACATGATCCTTCAGAAATCACTCTAATATGCTGATATAGTGCTCAAGAAACATTTTGTATAATCTCAAAAGAACAGTTTTTTAAATCTGAAATCTTTTGTAACATTATAAATGTCTTTACAGTCAATTTTGATCAATTTAATGCATCCTTGCCGAATAAAAGTCTTTTCTTTCCAAAAAAAGAAAAAATATATATTATTACTTTTTTTTTTGTCTATTTATTAAAAATTATTGGGAATGAGAGGGGAAATGAGACTGCGTCACATAGGTCACAAAATTAGAGCTCCCACAAAATATACATTTTCTGCTAGAGTAACCATTTAGCCCAAACACTATTGCTAAGAATTGACTGATTGATTTCTTTAAAAATAAGATTTAAGACTAAATCGCTTTGTGGTCAGCAGAAGACGCTAGAACCCCTGACAGCTAAATCTCACCTTTGGTGTGCTGCAGGATTCTCTGTAAAAGCACCGGGTACTTTGTTATGCGCTGAGTCACCAGTAATATGCACTCTGGGATGCCCAGACGCCGGACAACACTGCTGCTCATTTTTTTCTGGAAACAAGAGCACATTGAGGATCATTAGGTATCTTGGTCATTCTTCCCACTAAATGCACGAACATAATGAAGTGAGGCATTTACCCTGATGAATGCCTGGAAGTGTTTGTCCCTGGTGTGCAGCTCCTTGTAGAAGTTCACTGCTTCACTGTGTCGACTGCAAAATCTGCCATAGATTTTCTTCATGTTTTCTGCATTGGAGTCTGAGAACTGAAGCACATCATCTGGCATAAATCAAAACAGGAGCTTGGATATGAACAATGAATCTTCTGTATAATTCAAGTTGACGTATGCATGTCAAACTGAACCAAACGCCTTTTTATGCTAATAAGATATAATTTAACACAATATAACCCAACATTACCACCCACAAGTAATGTAGTATAGCAAACTTAGTAATATTACTATACTTATGTATTCCCAAACTTTTTTATCAACCAAACCCCTTTGGCCTAAAATATTTACTTGAAGTATCATCTGAGATTAATAAGTTAATATTTTAATAATTTAACAACACATTTGCACATTCACAGTTTTTTGATGTTGGTTAATGGTCACATGACATAATATTTAATGACATTTAAAAAAATATTTAATCTATAAAATCTATATTTGTAAAATATGTTAAAATATTTTTATTTTAAAATGATTTTTTTTTATTATGTATTAATTACTTATTATAATATTTAGAATTATTACATTGCATTTTTTAAAGATTTAATTATTTTTACAACTCTAGTTTGAGAAATGCTATTAAATAATAAATGAATCTGTGAAGATATTTTTCTATCATTGCTATCATTTTTTTTTCTTTCATCCATTAAACTTGACATAATAATAATAATAGAGTAATCATTTCTACTCAATTTCTACCAGTTTTCCAGTTTTTGGAGTTTCAACTCCATTAGTAAGCAAACTGAAGTGCAATGAACATATGACTGCAGGATTTAAATATCGTACAACTTTTACTTTTAAGACAGCAAGTAACTTGAATATTAAAAAGTAAATTTAAGTAAATTTAAAAAATAAAATTTCTAACCATTTAGTATAATATAGTATAGCATAACAGTGCCATGCAGAAGAGTACAGTATATCAAATTATCACAGCAAAGAACGATATAACAGTGTAGTATAGTGAGGTGCTTCAAAACCGGTTTTGCTACAGAATCCAAGTTTTACATTTAAGTGGCAACCCAACACAGTATACTGTACACAAGTACACAAATAAACAAAGTCCTTAAATTGAAACACAGAAACGTATTAATATATATAATCAAAGGTCCTCACCAGGCTGAACAGCACATCTCCTATCCTGTTGATTATGAATCCATCCGTCCCTTCCAGCTTGCCTTCCTTCTTCCTCTCTTGCAGAGCACTGAAGAAGAACGAATGGAGCTCCAGGAGATCTTCCAGCATGGGAAACATCTTCTCCACCATCTGGCCCTCCAGCTGGAGATCTGTCAGCAGGCCCTTACTGTACACATCAGACATGATCCGTAACGTCCGCAGGTGATGCATCTCCGTCTGGATCAGCTCTGGATTGATAAAGGAAGAGGATGTTTAGATCCAGATATCTGGAAAAGCAACATTTAGCATACTTATTGCTTCTGAGTCCGTGAATGAAGATGTAAACTCTTTGAGATTTCCATGTAAAAGTTGGATGCATGTTTATCATGTAAATGTCAACACTTTCACAACCAAAAAAAAATCAATCAATCAAAAATTAGCAGCAGTGTTATTTTAGTATCATTGAAATACTATTATATTTTTATTTTAATTAGTTTTTATTTTTATAAAAAAAATATTTGTGTTGAATTAGTTTTTATTTTATATTAATAAGGTCCACGCAGAGGAGGGCATCAACGTGGAGCGCTGCTTGACATAGACGCAGTACTAAAACACTAGCAGAGACTACAGAAAAAGACCCCTCATCCACATTCACACTGAGACGCTTACAGGACAAACTACAGTCACACTTACACAGAGACATACACTGATACGTGTTTCTTGGTGCTTCACCGCAACCGAAAAAAACACACAAGAAGGGATTCTTCGCTCTGTGCTGCATTAAACCAAAAAATAAGAAAAATTAATATTAACAAGTCTTCAATTTTTCAGTGTTTTATGCTCAATCAAGGACCTATTAACACAGAAGCTCCGAACAGTAGCTTTTTAACCATGAGAAAAAGATGACAAAAATGGTTTAAAAAATAAACATGATGAGCCTTCTATGGTGGGTCAGATCCTATGGAATCGGAGATATTTTTACAGCAGTGAATTTTTATTTATAAGCATATTTATATATATATATATATATATATTATATTTGTCTGTTTTTGTTTTAATTGTAGTTAACTATTATAACCATGTTTAGCAGACACTTTACCCTGGACACATTCTGCATTCATTTAGTCAGAGTTTGTGAATAAAAACTCACAAAACAGCAAATGCTTTTGAACATAAACTAATGGAAATGCATTCAATTCTACCACAGTCCTACCATAGATGACATCTTGTCTCTTGATGACGTCCTTCTTGAGTTGCTTCAGATATTTCTTATCTACAGTAAGGCTCCAGGAGTCAGCCTCCAGTTCCTTAACATCTGTTTCAAAGTCTCCCATCAGCCGGCTGTCAACCATCTCGGTTCCTTTAGCGACAAAGAAAATGTTTACTCATGCATTACTAGAAAAATTTACGGAAACATTTACACAACTTTAAACAGCCTTTTCACTGATAGCGAAAGTGAGGAACGACAGGAAATAAGAAGAAAATGACAAAACACAGGCCAGATGCAAAACCAGGTCTCCCAGACGAGCACCACATACATGCACTAAACAATTAATTACTTGTTCATTTGTTTGAAAGCTCTTTGAAGCTTGTGAGAGAAATATGGCTGCTTACCTTCATCTAGAGACTCATTGGACGCTGTAACCTTGTTGGGTTTGTGGAGGGAGTCTGTGGATTGAGACAGATACCGCCTGCTTCTCAGAGGCGTATCGTCAAACCTGCAGGAAGAGGTTGAGGTGCTGTGGTTATAACAGAAGGCCAGTAAGGTCAAGTGTCCTACTGACAGATTCACTGGCTGTGAATCAGTATCTTCATTTGTAAGAGTCAGCAATTCATTTGTATGTTGGGAATGGCATAATACTACCACACTACTCATACTAAGAATGCAGTATGCATGCTTTGCACAGTATGAACACTGTCTATAAGCACTTAACACCAATATAACCTATTATATTTGACCAAATGTGAATAATATTAGGGACACTGTGCTAGATACTGTTTCCCACCAATGTAATAAGCTTGACTTGATCTTTTATTAGGATTATAATGTCTACAACTGTCTACTTAGTGGCTTACTTGATTGAACTTCCAAAAGGTAGGAAGTTTCAACACAAAATTAAATTCAAAAACACAATTTCTGCATAAATTGGCAAGATGATAACTGGACACATGTTGATTGAAAACATGCAACATAATGAGGCAATGTGCATGTTATTGTTAATTCATCATTGCATACTGTATAGTTTCACATGCATCTTTTTTTAATAGTTAGCAGTAAACAGTATATACTGTGCAGTGAACTGTAGTATTATTATATAAAATTATAGTATTTATTCATGTTGTGAATTTGCATCTATTTTTAGTTGTATACTTTCATTTTTTCATTTTAATTTTAGCTTGTGATTTTGTTGCATTTTCTTTTTTGGCTCTCTATAACATATATAATTTTCTACATTAAAAAAGCTCCAATGATTAATATATATATATATATATATATATAAATATTAAAACCTGACAATACTTATAAATATTAAAATATATACAAACATTAAAACCTGACAATACTTGTTGGTGTATGTGTTTATGCACTAACATTGCAATATTGTTGATGGACATGCTTTTCGAGAGGTTGCTGCTGTGGAAGGGCATAATACTGGTGGGTCGTCTGGACGGGACAATCACAGAATGTTCCTCTGGAGAAAAGATAGCAGACCAGGGCCGTTCCCGCAGTGTGGATGCTGCACACAAAATCACATGCAACATTAGGATCAGCTGACATGAAAAAATAAGAATATAAAAAGAGAAAGAAAGCCAACAAACCCACATTTTGTTCGTAGAGTGACGACAGGCATAGTGGTGGACTCTGGTATAGCAAACTGTTGTTTATGAAGCAGAAAAAAAAAAAAAGAGATTTGAAACAGAACACAATGCAAACACTTTTCTTGATGTGTAACAAAGGATACGGTACATTTAAAAAAAAACTAAAAAAAACTCAAACCTTCATTCTGCTTTTGGGACAAACCGGGACGTTTTCTCTACAACTCTTGTGAACTCTCACATTGCAATCTGCAAAAAACACGTCAATAGAAAACATTAGGAAAGTACTCATTTGCAATTCACTTCTTTAATAAAGATGCTACATTCCAGATGCTGTAAGCATATAGTATTAAGCTGCATTCACACTAGTAGCGACTTTTGTATTTGCTGTTTTTGCATGTTGCCAGGGGCTGGTGATGAGGTTGCTAGTGGGCGTTCTCAATACTGGTTGCCTTGACAGCGAATCAGGTTTCTTGCCGCTAAGTACAAACAATTTGGAGGCAAACGACTAAATATAATCTAAATCTAAATTAAATCCGTACATACAAACAAAAATTAATGAGAAACAGAGCCTACTTTCTTCCATTGCGTATGTTTATCTATGGCTGAGAGGAGAACGATCACATGAGCTCTACCGTCTTCTTTCCAATTGGCTGTCGCTCCCGAAAGTTGCTCTTCATTTGCATAAAGTTGAAGGATTCTGAACTTTGTCGCGTCGCTGGACACGCCCCATCACGTCGCTGTCGCCGGAAATCGTCAGCTCTCCATTGAAATGAATGGGATTGTGTCGCTTTGTTGTTACGTGTCGCTTGTAGTGTGAACGGAGCTTTATATTTCAGTTTTGCCACCCAAGCATAAACACAGCTTTTTCTCTTTGCAAAGATTTCACCTCTATGACCAAACATATATTTTAATATAGTTTTAATATAGTTTAACGCAAGTAATTGTGTTGGCTATTCTGGCTCTTGGTCAAGGTGGTAAAGACAGTAGGCTTAGGAATTCCTTCCAGTCAGGAAACTCCAAGCACACAATTTAAATGCCACGAACATGCCAACAAGATCAAGAAATACACATCTGTCCTAAAGATCAAAACTCTGACCACACTGATCATGTCATCAGATGGATCCTGGAGAAAATACTGTATTCATAAACACAGCAACACTTTCAAACCCAAAAGAGAACTAATTACAAATTATCTGAATCAACTATATAGTATATTTTCCTTGTTTAGTATTCATACTTATTATAAAAAATAATTAAAGGGGTCATATGACGATGCTAAAAATAACATTATTTTGTGTTTGGTGTAATGCAATGTGTTTATGCGGTTTAAGGTTAAAAAAACACATTATTTTCCACAAACTGTATATTATTGTTTCTCCTCAATGCCCCGCTTTTCTGAAACGCGTCGATTTTTACAAAGCTCATCGGTCTGAAAAGCGAGGAGTGCTTTGATTGGCCAGCGCTCTAGTGCGTTGTGATTGGCCCGAATACCTCAAGTATGTGACGGAAATGTTACGCCCCTTACCATATTTGGAAGCACACAGCATCTCCATGACAACAATACTACAGCGAGAATAAAAGTTACACCTTCTTTCTTTGCGTATACATTAGGGCGGTGTTATGCAAATCTTCCCACACAGTGACGTAGACATGTGGGGGCGTGTTTAAACTAGGCGTTTTAGGAGTGTGTGGACAAGTCTTAACTTTTATAAAGAATATCTCTTTGGGTTTGAGACTTTAGTCTTTGCGACTTTACGGATCTTATCTATTCACAAACAGCTTGTTACACTCCAAAGAGAAAGGAAAACAAGAAATCGCGTCATAGGACCCCTTTAAAATAATTGCCTTTACGGTTTATAATTTATTTATTTATTATTTTTATATAGATGTATTGGTTGGGATATAAGGCTATGGACAGATGCTAAAATAAATTCGATGAGAACTTACAGGAATTTTATACACATAAATATGAATATGAATATGCGATTAAAATATAAAACAAACAAAGAGGGGGAAAAGCACAGAAACAATACAAAAAAGACTTCTCCCTGAATGAACAGGATTTTCTCTTCAGCAGCTCCATGAGGAAGTGAATGATGTTACCAGAACTGCTTCCTATTTTTAAGCAATGAGTCTTTTGAAATGCATCTTGAAATCTTTAAATCACCCTTCACTTTGAAAAATGTTTTTGTATTCTATTTTCATACTAATAAGCAAAAATCATTTCTATTATATATACATCCTGCACATGATTCTGCGATTTTTCCTGTTAAATAAAGATGATGAAAGGATATACCCACTAAAATCTAGTATTAGGGAGTAAATAATAAAAACGGCGTTAATACCAGGTGTGCATGTACTGAAACCCTCAATGATGAAGTGCTTCTTACTTGTGCAGTTGACAGTATCTTTAGTGTTGAGGGTTTTGTTGCATTGCTGGCACAAAGCTGGATGCAGCGAGCTTGACGTGCTGAACACGTGTCCATTCACTGATTTCTTCTCTCTCTCTTTGGCATCTCGGTCTTTCTCCCGATTCTTTTCCTTTTCTTTTTCCTGCGCCAGAAGAAGTATAAGAAATATTACAACAGGTGACAGCCGTTAACACCTAGTGCTCAAATATGCACCGTAATGGCACGTCAGTTTAAACCCAATAACTTGAATTGCTCGTCATTTTCTTTAATGGCATTTCTGCAAAGTAATTTACTGCACCACCTGTAATTTTCATGCTCCAAAACAAGGTGCTTGTTTGCCATTACTAAATTTACAGGACTTGAGCACCCCAGATTGGAGCTAATAAGTATGCTATGCAAAAAATGACCTGAGTGGGCACACCTGCTTGTTTGTGCAATATCGTAAAAAATGAAAAAAGGTGCAACGTCATTTCAAACTGAGGGCATGTTCATTGTGATTCAGAGAGTCGTGCACAAACATCCTCTCAATTGTTGTCAAGTTCTCCTGTAACAAAGTTCAGCTTCCTACTTGTAAATACAGGCCCCAAGTTACGCAACTGTATAGAAACGACCATTTTTGGTAATAAAAAGTCAAAGAAACAAATATCATCTGGCTTATTTTAAACATGAAATATTAATTTCTATTATGCACCGTAAATCAAAAACACCACCGTCAACAATGTGTCAGTTGTGGATGAAATGCACTAAATAGATAATCACTATGACAAATAAACACTGGATTCCAATGTTAGGCAACTAAGGAGTTAACCATTTCGGAAAATGTGAACATCTAGAGGTGAGAAGAGAAAAAAAAAGCACACACAAAACAAACCACAACAAAAGTCAACAGGGCAATTCATCGCTCTCCTCAATCGAGGCAGTGTCTGATATTCGGCCTACCTCTTCTCCCTTCAAGCGCCTTATCCTCTGATAGCGGCCCTGCACCTCGCAAAACTTTCTATATAACATTACTGTAGGAGGCAGACCCTTTGCAAGACTCTCGACCGAGACAAGAAGTTCAGCATCACCTCAGATTCAGGAGGAAGTGATCCAACTCGAGCTGGGAGGTGCTGTGACTCTAACTTCCTTTTTTTTATTGCACTGTCGTTGCTGCTCTCAGAACGGCAAAGTGCTGATGAAATCTGTACATTTTGGTGTAAAAACGGCCTTATGAAAACATTTCTAGACACTAAGAAGCCTTTCAGGGTATAAACTGAATGTTTAAAGTGTATTTAACTCCAAAGTTCCTGTATGATGCAGAGGGATTGATTTTAATGTTTAATTTTACATTGCACAAAATGTGAAAACACATGTGAAACTAGGCCGATAAATCAGAAATCAGAGTCCTGAATGGCTTTTGGGAAGTTCAGAGTATTAATAGGAGGCCAATTCAGAAATGATATTTGTAAAGTAGCCTAAATATAT